>NW_005843468.1:0-1887 GCF_000455745.1 Alligator sinensis
CCCAGCCGCACCTGCGGCTCCGGGAACAGGGCCTGGCTTCTCTTCCCCCTTTGAACTCTCCCCCCGTGGCAGGAATCAAAGGGATTCTTCTGTGCCACGGCCATCAGATAAATGCCTCTCACCTGCCCCGCAGGCCCGCCGTGGCTGCGGCCCCCGATGCCAGGACTGTGGGGGGATGGAGGGGGGGCTTTTCATCACGGGAGATGAGGCTCATCCATCAGCGCCAGGCTGCAAGCCAAGGACCCGTGTGCTGAGCCCTGCCCCCCTGCTCCAAGGTGGGGGGACCCACGGGTCCCTACGAGACCCAGACGCCAGGGCACAACAGGGTGGGTGAAGCCGAGCCCAGGGGCAGCTTGGAGGGAGGATCCCCATTACACCCTGACCCAAGCTTTCCCTGGGGTAGGAGCTACATGGGGTGTGTGGAGAGCTGGGAGCTCAGGGGCCAGCGAGCACCTCGGGGCTGGATGGCAGAGGAAGGGGGATAGCCCCAAGCTGGAGGAGGACCCCAGGGGACCCAGGCCATTGAGCTGGGGTCCTTCACAGCCTCATGGGGCTGGGAGCTTGGAGCTCTGCCCCCCAGGGCCGGCAGTCCCCAACTCTGCTGAGCCCCACCAGCCAGAGCAATGCAGAAAAGGGGACGTGGCCTTGATCTTCAAGCAATCCTGGGTGTCACAAACCCACCCCTGTCCCAGGAATCCAGCAGACAGCAGGGGAGAAGCCCCTGCAGCCTTGAGCCCCGCTGGCCCAGGGGCAGATGGTTAATCAGAGGAGGGACCTTTCACCCCGGCTGCCCTACCCAGGGTCTCCAGCACAGGCTGGACATCAGGAACCCGCTCTGCACTGCCCGAGCAGGGCGGCCATGGGGGAGACCCCAGGGCCGGGGGGGCTCTGCAGCACTGGACGGACGCTGGGCGGGAGGGTCGAGGTGCAGCGATGCCTGTGCTCTGCTGGGGGGGTCCCAGGCTGGGGCTGTGCTGGTTGCCCCCCACCGGGGTCAGGGAATTGAAACCCTCCCCACCCACCACGAGGCAATGGGTGCCAGCTGCAGCCCAGGTTGGGGCTGTGCCTGGGCTGGGCCGGCGCTCCTTTTGGGACTCAGCCCCACAGGATCCCGGTTACAAGTTCTTGCCCCCCCCACTCATGCTGCCTTGTTGTGGGGCAGGCAGGGGTTTGCCCCCTGCTCAACCCGGCCTGGCCTGGGGGGTTTCCCCTCTCTCTGCAGCGGGGGCACGGCCTGGGCCTGGGCTCTCCCCAGCCCCCCCCCCCCCCCAGCAGCTGCAGGACCTGGGGCTCTCGGCGTCTCTGGACCTCGTCGCTGTGCCTGGGGCCGGGGGGGTGTCAGGACCAGGTCTGCGGGGGCGGCATGGGGCTGGGCCAGGCAGGAAGGGCGCCCGGCAAGCCTGACAGTGCTGGGAATCCACGCATGTGACTGGGGCTGGGCTGCACCCCGGGGAGGTGGGAGAAGAGGGTCCCTCACCCCCGTTTTGTGGGGGACGGGCTATTCCCATCCGTCAGTGTCTCTGCCCATCCCCGCGGTGCCCGGGACCCCGCAACCCTGCCCGGGCCGCCCTGCCTGTCTCCCAGCAGCCCCAGGAAGCCCTTCCCTGGGGAACATCCAGCTCCCGCAGCTCCTGGTCTCGGGCCAGCCTGGAAGATAAGGACGGAGGCCTTGAACTTGGCAGCCGGAGGCTTCGGGCGGCCGCGGGGATCCGGGCTGGTTGGCACTGCCCCCTGGCCTGGCTGTGCCCTGAGCAGGATGGGGCCCCCCGGCCTGGCACAGCGCCCAGGGGCTGGGGACCCTCGGTGCCAGGGCTGGGGGTCCCGGAGGGGGCACCGGGGGCAGTGCCCGGGCGGGCAGGGCAGCCCCATGCAGGCGGCACCGCGGCT
>NW_005843468.1:2113-9296 GCF_000455745.1 Alligator sinensis
GGGCCGCGGGCCCCGGGGGGGGGGGGGGGGGTCCGTGCCCTGCGCGGGGTCCCGTTGGCACACACGGGGAAGTCGCTCCGGACTGTGGAGGGTGGAGGTGTCGCTCCGGCTCGCGCTGCCCTGGGGATTCGCTCGGTGTTCGTGTCACTCCGACTCGCACTGCCCTGGGGCTTTGCACACTGTTGGTGTCACCCCAGTTCATCATGCCCTGGGGGTTTGCTCGGTGTTGGTGTCACTCCAGTTTGCACTGCCCTGGGGCTTTGCACACTGTTGGTGTTACTCCAGTTTGCGCTGCTCCGGCGCTTTGCAGTGTTAGTGTCACTCCTTTTTGCACTGCCCTAGGGGTTTGCACAGTGTTGGTGTCACTCCAGGTCACACTGCATTGAGGGACTCACTTGGATTTACCCTGCACTGGGGGGGGTTGTCCAGAGCTGGTGGTCACTCCGGTTGACCCTGCACTGGGAGCCACTTGGGTTTAAAACCTTGCACTGGGGGGTTGTACAGCACTAGCAGTGTCACACGAATTTACACTGCCCTGGGGGGGTTGTATAGTACTGGCAGCGTTACTCCGGTTTACCCTGCCCTGAGGGTTTTGTCCAGCGCTGGTGGTTTCACTCCAATTTATCCAGCGCTAATGGTATTACTCCAGTTTACCCTGCGCAGGGAGGCTTATACAACATTTGCGGTGTCACTCTGGTTTGTCCAGTGCTGACGGTGTCCCTCCCCTTTCCGCTGCCCTGGGAGAGTCACTCCGGTCCGTACAGCACCGCGGGCACCCTGCTGAGCTCCGTCCCGCCCAGGCCCCTCGTGTCGGGACCGGGGGTCCCAGCTCAGCATAAGCAAAGCCTCCGGGATCCGGCCTCTCATGCCACCTCTCAGCGGCCCCACAGCTGGGGGGGCAGGGGCTTCCTCCTCCCATCCCCCTCCAATAAGTCAACTTTAATTAAAAGCTGGCGCGTCAGCGCGGGCGCTTCCGAACCCCCCCCTTCTCCCCCCTGCCCCGGGCCGACAAACCCCCGTCTGTGCTGGTGCCTCCATCCAGGGTGGAGGCAGGGTCCTGCTGGGGGGGGTCGGGGGTGGGGGAGGCATTACCCGCGCCCTCGCCGGGCCCGGCCTGTGCGAGCCCAGGTATCTGTCGAAACATGAACTATTTAAATCTATGAAGAATTCCACCCAGCCCGTCTTTATCCGCTTTTAAGTGCTTGGATTCCAGCTCCCGGCGCGCGGTCTGGGGCGTCATTCATTATCTCCGGCCCCGCGTCTCCGCCTTGTCACACTCCCCTGACCCCTCTGCCTAAGCTCCCCGCCGTTCATCCCCCCCAGGCCAGCGTCTGGGCCAGGCCCGCCGCGCCAGGGGGGCTCTGGAGGGGGAGAGGGGGGCAGGTGGCGGGGCCTGAGATCCGGGCTGTGCCCCCGGGGACAGGTGCCTTCATCTCCTGGGGCCAGAGGATGGTGCTGGCACCAAGTCCCTCTTGCACAGCAGCTCCGGTCCCCTGCGGGGAGGTGCTGTAGCTTCCCCCTGCCCTCCGCCGGGGTTGTATCAGCTTGTGGCTTCGCATGGTAGGGGGCTCTTGACTTGCTCCCTCCCTTCACGCCACCCTCAGGCTCACGGGCCTGGAGGTGCTGGTCATGCCCTGCACCCCAAAGTGATGATGCAGCCAGCCCTGGGGAGGAACAGGGGTGCCTGGCTCAATCCAGGCCTGGGCACCTCCTGCAGGCTCTGCCTCTTGCCCCCGGAGGGATCGTGTTCATCCAAGGAAGTCGCCCCTCCAAGCAACAGGGCAAAACCCCACGGCCCAGCGCCTCTGGTGGGTGCAAAGGATCCTTTGCACCCGCTAAGGATTGGGCCTGGCCTAGAGAAACCCGCCCACCCACGGAGGAGTCACTCTGCTCTCCCTGGGCCCAGAGCTCTTGCGGGGGCGACGCAGGGACGTGGCAGGAAGGACATTGGGACCGGCGGCTCTATTGCCTGGCTGGCTGCACACGTGCCTTTTGGGGTGAGTCCGGGGTATCCCCCCCCAGGAGGAAGACAAAGCCCCAGCGCCACATCCAGCTCCTGGCTCCGCCACTGCTCAGTCCAGTGCCCCTAGGCAAATCCCTTCGCCGGTCCCAGCCTGTTTCTCCTTCCACCCTCGTCTCCACCCAGAGCCCCAGGGGCAGCAGCTTTCAGGATCCCGGTGCTGAGCTCTGGGTTCGTCTTAGGAACTCACATAGGGTCGGGGAGACCCACCGGCGTCACAGCCTGCAATGCCCAAGGATCGTGCAGCATCCCCCGGTTGAGAAGCCCTGGCCTACGGCACAGGGGATGCATCCCGGCTGGGGGCTCCAGGGCCCCGGGAACAAGCCAGGTCACACATGAGAGCCAGAAGGGGCCACGGGCTTTGAGACATCCACCGCCCCCCCCCCAAATCCCCACCTCATGCCTGACCCGGGCCTGTGGCCTTGTGGTTGAGGCCGGGCTACTGGAGGGCTGCAAAACCATCTCGCTGATGTCATCAGGGCGTTGGGTGACATCATAGCTACAGGCGCAGCCTGGGAGGTTCTCCGGGCATGGTTGGGGGGGCGTTCCTCTCGGCTTCGACACGGATCCCAGGCCAGTTGCCTCTTCCCCGGGCACGGAGCAATGCAGCAGGGGCAGGGGGCGAGCCGAGGCAATAGCGTTGTTACCCCAGAGCCAGGGCGAGGGGGCATCCCTGGGGGGCAGGCGCGGCACTGGAGGGTCGCCAGGCCTCCAAGGGCTGGGCCGGGCCGGATGAGTCACCTACAGGCGGCCACGGCCCAGGCGGCTCCTGCTCTTTGCTGCTTCCCACCGTGGTGGATGCAACTGCCGCCCGGCTCCACGCTTCGCTCCCCAGATGGTGGGGGGCACGCGGGGCTCCTCTCTGGGGCAGGGAAAAGGCCGATGGGGCCTGGCAATGAGCTCTGGGCAATGGGGGCTGCAGGGAGTGCAGGGCCATGGGGGTCCTGCAGCCAGTGCCTCTGGGGGGGCTTCAACCCCCTGACCCCAGGGAAGGGCAGCTAGCACAGCCCCAACCTGGGACACCCCCAGCAGAGCACAGGCATCGCTGCGCCTTGACCCTCCCACCCAGCCTCTCCTGCGACCCCCCCCAACTGCATCCCCCAGCCCTGGCATCTCCCCCACTGTCACCCCAGCGCTTGCTTTACCCCGTGACACCCAGTCCCAGGCAGGGGCAGCTCATAGGCTCCCTCACCCTCAGCCACGGACACACGCCACGTCCGGCCTGCCCCCGGGCCGTGGGGCCCTGCTCCCGGCCGGGCGCTCCATTGCATGCCTGTCGTATGCGGGCTGCAGCAACAACCCTGCCGGGTGCACCAAGAGCTGAGAGCGGGTGTGAGATGGGCCCCTGCGCCCAGGAAGGCAGCACTGGTTCGCCCTCAGCCCCTGAGCAGCTTTTCCTCCCCAACGTCCATTGCAATGGGGGTGTGAGAGGGGGGTAGGCTGGGGACCGGGACACCTGGGGTCTGTCCCTTGATGGAGCTGGAGATGGGGTCCCTGGGCTGCTCAAGTGGGGGGGATCCTGCTGCATTTAGGTGACATCTGGAGTTTCCTGGTCCTCTCTTTTCCTTTCTGTGAAATGGGGCCAGCAGGGCTCACCAGCCAATGGTGCGACAGTGTGCAAACAATCCACCTGCCAATTAACATCTTCCCTAATCATCACCACTAACAAGATGCTGTGAAGGGGCTGCATCCACACTGAGCGTGCTCAGACCAGCCTCACTGGGCCTGCTCCAGCCCTGGGCCACCGGGGCTGAGCCGTGCTGGGGAGGCCGGCCGGGTAGAGGGGGCCCAGACAGGGGCTGGGGGGAATAGCCTGCCCTCTTCCTGCCCCGGTGGTGCCCTAGCCCCAGGGGCCACGGCCGCATCCTGAATGGGGCTGGCTGGGAGGTTGGGGGACGGGGCGCCCGGGGGGGAGGGCTGTGGGGACACACATGGCTCCATGGCACGCTAGCGCCCATGCCTGACTGGCTCTCCCACGCGTGCGCTGACCATGCACCATAGCCATTCTGCCTCCCCTGCCCCGTGTGCTTACAGGTCCACGTTCCCACACACGTGCAGGATTCGACCTTGGGAGCGGGCTCTGGCACGGGCTTGGAGGGGCTTTAGGGCTCAGGAAAGGACCCCCCCAGCCCCTCCATCCTGCAGCTGCTCCTCTGTTGTTCCGGCCCCGCGCCCCCCACGCAGCCGGGGACGGGCCTGGGCGCTCGGAGCTGCAGGGAACCATGCCAAGCGGGGGGGCGCGCGGCTGGTGTCCGGCCCCGGGGCGGAGGGGCAGCTGCGGTCGTTGCAGGGACGCGGGGCTCTGAGGGGGCCGCGGGATTAGGAGCAGGAAGGATGCTTCCTGCGCCCCGTGGCCCAGCTGGCACTTGCAAGGCCTCCGAGTCAGGTCAAGTGTAGCATGGCGGGGGCGCACAGGGGCTGCTGGGAGATGCAGAGCTTCTGTGCCTCAGTTTCCCCCCAGCACAAGGGAGAGCCACACTCCCCCAGGGCAAAGACCCCCATGGGGCATCGCTCCACCACAGAGCCAGTCACATTTTGGCCCCCACCCAGAGACCCCATAGGTGGGGGCGCTTGCCCAAGGGAACCCGGAGACCCCCAGCCCGGGGAGGGTCCCGGGCAGGGCTGGCCCCGGAGCAGGGGGAGGGGCGCAGTAATTACAGCCTGCGCAGGGCCGGGAGGGGGACAAGCCGGGGCACATCTCACGGCGCAGCCGCGGCGCAGCCCTAGCCGTTCGGCAGCATTTTTCTCGCCCTCCGAAGGGAAGACGCTCCAGGCCCCCGCCCCGCCCCCCCCAGGGCCCGTGGGGCCGGCGGAGCCGTGCGGCAGAGGCGGGGCCTGGGGGGGTGCTGCTTTGGGGGGGGTCAGGCCCAGAGCTGCGGCTGTCCCTCCCCCCACAAAACGCAGGCCCCCAGCAGCCCCCCTCACCGCAGAGCACCGGTGGCGCGGGGTGGGGAGATGCAGGTGGAGGGCCAGGCACAGAGGGTCTTGGGATGCCCGCACGGCAGACCTGTACCCCCATGCCTCGGTTTCCCCATACGGCGTGGGCAGCAGTGTCCTCACGGCAGGCCCATACCCTTGTGCCTCAGTTTCCCCCAGACACTGTGAGCAGCAACACCCTCACGGCAGGCCTGTACCCCCTGTGCCTCAGTTTCTTCACATGTTGCGGGTAATGATACCCCCACAGCAGGACCATACCTCCGTGCCTCAGTTTCCCCCAAACACTGTGGGCAGTGCTACCCTCATTGCAGGCCTGCGCCCCCCGTGCCTCAGCTTCCCTCATATGCTGTGGACAGCAATACTCTCATAGGAGGCTCGTCCCCCTGAGCCTCAGTTTCCCCATATGTTGTGGGGAGTGGTACCTTCATGGAAAGCCCGTACCCCCATACACCATGGGCAGCACTACCCTCATGGCAGGCCTACCCCTCGTGCCTCAGTTTCCCCCATATGCTGTGGGCAGTGATACTCTCATGGCAGGCCTATACCCCCGTGCCTCAGTTTCCTCCCACACATTGCAATCCCCAAGCATCCCTCCCAGGGGAAGCTGCCGGGCTATCATCACAGCGCTGCAGCCCCAGGACCCCTGGAACAACGCGAGAGGGGTCCTAGGCACTGGATTAGCTGAGCTTACTCCCCCTCCATGCTCAGCCTGGACCCAAGACCCCCTGCCCAGATCCTGCCCCCCTCCTACACGCACCCCCCAGCCAGCCCTGGGGTGGCACCTGCCACCCTGCATGTACCCCTGTGCTCTGGCATCTCACTTCAGCCCCCCTAGGACCCCATGGGCTCTGCCAATGCAGCAGGCTCTGGGCTTGCAGCCACCCTCACCCCCACGCAAGACTGCCCTGCCCCAGAGGCCAGGTCTCGGCTTATATAGGTGTGTGGTCATGTGACTCCCCAGCCACTCCTCCCAGGCCTCTGCACTACATCCCCCAGAATGCCCCAGGGCTGGAGCCGGCTGCTCTCTTCAAGGAGCCCTGTGTGTGTGTGCGTGTGTGCTTGGAGAGGAGGGGGCAGGGGGTCTGTGCTGGGGGGTGGGGGGCAGGGGTCTGGCCTCTCCCAGTCCCAAAGGCTTCTGCTGGAGAGCCAGGCTCTCCAGGGAGCCCAGCGTGGCCCTGACACGTGGCAAGGGGGTGGCGAGGAAAGCCCCAGGTCCTGGAGTCTCTAAGCGCATGGGAGCACCACGAGGCCTGGTTGAGAGCGGGTTGGTCTATGCCTCCAGGTCTGGGTGGCAGGGGGCATCGCCATGATACCAACTGGCCTGGCACAATGCCCCCGGCTAGGCCAGCCCCCTGCTGCAGCCTTCGAATGCCAGTGTCCCCAGTACCAGGCCAGCTCTGGGAGGGGATTGCAGGGCCCCGACTGGCAAAGAAGCTGCAGAATCCAGGTCTCACACACATATGTGCACACCCACACACATACATGAATGGGCACACAAATGCATACATATGCACGTGCCCACATGGACACTAGCACATGCAAGCCCACATTTACATGCCTGCCCACACAGATATTCATGCACACACATCATGCCCACATAGACACGTGTACATGCACAAAAGTACATCCCCACATGGACACATGCACAGGCATGAGCACACATCTATACGCACATACACACATGCATGCCAACAGATGCACATGCATGGACCCATCCACATTGATGCACACACATCCATGCCCACACAGATGTGCACACACCCATGCATGCACACACAGGTACCTGCACACACACACATACTTGTCACACAGATGCCCACATATGGACATGCCCACATGAACAAATGCACACGCATGCACACAAAGACAGATATATGCAATATGCATAAAAGCATGGACAAAAGCCTGCATACCCACAGAGATGCACACCCACGCACACCTATGCATGTGCACCCACATGGATACACACGCATGCCCAGACACACATGCACACACCCATACACATACATTCATGCACAGACATGCATATCCACAGGCTCATGCATGTCCATCCCACATGCACACATCTGCACGCAGCACACCACTCACACACGGAGTCTGGCTGTTCCTGCGCCCTACTCGGAGCCCAGGCAGGCTCTGGAGCGTGGCCAGGGGGCTCCTGGGCCTGTATCTGCAGCCAAGTCACCTAGCGCGTCTCACCCACGTGAAGGAGACATCCCAGGAATG
>NW_005843468.1:9437-13494 GCF_000455745.1 Alligator sinensis
GCCCTGACTCCCCCCCAGACAGACTGGGCACCCGCGGGCAGGACCTGCCAGGGCCCCAGGCCAGGCCGATGCATTGGTGCCCAGGCAAGGAGCAGCCAGCTTTCCTCCTGGTCCCCCTGCCCACCACTCTCACTGCCCCGGTCTCTAGCTGCCTCGAGGGAGGCTCTGATGGGAGCACAGCTCCCTGGCAGCTCGCAGTGCCCAAGCCCAGCCCCTGCTTCCAAGCCTCAGCCAGGAAATGCAACTGCCTCTGGGGTGGAGCTGGTAAGAGATGCAGAGCAGCTCGTGCTCATGGGGGCTGTGGGGTGGGGGATCCCGGCAGCCTCTACAGCCACGGCCGGCCCCAGAGGCCTGGACCAGGTATCTCTGGTGGCATCAAGGCAGAGCCAAGACAGCTGTGTGCCCAGGAAAGGGCACAACCTGGGGGGTGGCGGCACGGGGGTGCCCCCGCGCTCCCCGGCCGTGCTGCTGTCTCCCTGCAGGGCGGTGGGCAGCCCGCTGGTCATGGACCCCAACAGCATCTGCCGCAAGGCACGCCGGCTGGCAGGGAAGCAGGCCGAGCTGTGCCAAACGGAGCCCGAGATCGTGCAGGAGGCGGCGCGCGGTGCCCGGCTGGGCGTGCGAGAGTGCCAGCACCAGTTTCGTTTCCGGCGCTGGAACTGCACCAGCCACAGCAAGTACTTCGGCCGCATCCTGCAGCAGGGTAAGCCCCGGGGCTGGGGGCAGCTGGGCCTGGGCCTGGTGGGGTACGGAGCAGCCGGCCCCCAGGGAGGGAAGGGGGAACTGAGGGTCTGCTTGGGAGCAAGGGAAAGGAGTGGGGTCCTGGAGACAGGGGTGAAGGAGGGAGTGGTTGGGGGCACCATGTTCCTGAGAGCCATCAGTGCACACCAGCATGTGCATGTACTCGTGCAGGTGTGTGCATGCCTGGATGTGTGTGTGCTTGTGTGTTTAGGGGTGCTCATGTCTAGGTGTGTGTGTGTGTTGCTGTGAACATGCATGCGTGTGGACCTGCAGGTGTGTGCTTGGGCAGGCATGTGCCTGCCTGGATGTGTGCATGCATGGGTGTTTGTGGGTGCTGACCTACAGACATATGTATTGCCATGTACTTGCATGTGTGTGTGCACCCACAGATGTGCATTTGGGCAGGCGTGTGCACATCCCTGTATGTGTGTGAGAGTTCGGAAGTGCTCATAAGCCAGCATGTGCATGCGTTTCCGTGTGTATACATACGCATGCACCCAAAGATGTGCATTTGGGCAGGCATGTGCACATCCATGTCTGTGTGTGCATGTTTGCGGGTGCCCACCTACAGGCATGTGTGTGTGTTGCCATGTGCATGCATATGCATGCACCCACAGGTGTGTGCTCCCCGCTATGTGCATGCGTGTGAAAGCACAGGTGGCCATACAGTTAGGCGTGTGCCTCTCCATGTTCACACGTGTAGGGTGCAAGTGTGCCCACACAGACCTGTGCTCAGGTGTGCGTGAGAGCATGGGGGAAGCTGGTGTGATCCCCCGGGCCTGCTGCACGGGGGCGGGGGGGTCACTGCTGGGACATGCCTCCCGCGCGGGAATGGAGCAATTACTGATGCTCCCAGACGACACGGGACTTAATGACGCCCAAGAATGCGCCCACGTCTCGCCGCGATTGATGGCGCCCCAGGGGCTGGGGGGCTGCGAGGGGGGTCCCCTGGTTGCCTGGCCAGCCCGGGTCTGGAGGCCTGGACACGGGGGATCCCTGCCATGGGGGCCAGAGCAGGGCACCAAAAGGAGGTTGGCATCTCTGGGCCTCATACGTGGCTCCCATTCCAGCCCCAATACCACCAGCTCCCCAGCCTGGAGGGCATGGGGCTGGCAGAGCCAAGCTGGGGGTTATCCCAGCCCGGACAGGCCCATCCATCTGGAGACCTGGGCTAACGGCAGGTCCTGAGACCCTCAGCTGTACCCATCCCCTGCGCTGAGGGCATCGTCCCCGGAGAGGTGGGCACAGCTGGCACCAGGCGAGGGGGCTTGCATGGGAGCTGGTCTGTGCCGCAGCCGGGTGCTGCTGAGAGCTGGGCGTCTGTCCAGGGTCATGGGGGCACTGCCCAGAGCTTCAGGCCTCGGGGCAGCTCCAGCTCTGCGCGGTAATGAGCCGGTGGGCAAGCTGGAGTGGGGCAGAGGTGGTACCGGGGGTCAAGGGCGTCCCGCGGGGGAGCTGGGCATGCTCAGCTGGGGGGAAAGGGCTGCAGGGGGACGTGGGAGCAGACGGCAGGGACCTGGGGGCTGCGCGGAGAGGAGTGAGACCAGCTTCTCTCCTGCAGCCAGAGCAGGTGCCCAGAGACAGAGCAGAGGGTGCCCACAAAGGTGCCCGGAGCGGGCAGGGCTCGAGGCCAGGCAGGTTGAGGTTGGATCCGGGGGACACCTCTGCATGGCCCGAGCAGGGAGACGCCAGGGCAGGGGGACGCTGCAGCACAGGAGGGTGCAAGGCGAGGCTGGACGGGCGCTGGGCAGGGGGGTCAAGGTGCAGCGATGCCCATGCTCTGCTGGGGGGTGTCCCAGGCTGGGGCTGTGCTGGCTGCCACCCCCCCGCCCCAGGAGGCAGGGTGTGCCCGGGTGTGCCAATGCTCCCACTGGGACTCAGCCCGGCAGGATCCTGCCTAGAGGGTCTTGCCCCCCACTCACACTGCCTTGGTGGGGGCAGGCAGGGATTTGCCCCCTGCTCAGCCTGGCCCAGCCAGGGGGGGTTTCCCCTCCCTCTGCAGTGGGGCACGGCCTGGGCCTGGGCTCTCCCCAGTGCCCACCAACCCCCCCCGGCGGCAGCAGGACTTGGCGGCCGCATCCCCCGTTTCCCAGGGGCGGGGGCGATGCCCCGGGCTGTGTCAGACACGATTGTGTCATGCAGCTCCGAGGTCGCACACGGGGTTCGTTTGGGGTTGCGGAGGGGGCTGATCCTGCCTCAGGCTGGACGTGACCCCCCAGCTCCCTGCCAGCCCCGCTGCGCTGGGGCTTTATTGTTCTCAGTGACTCCCTGCCCGTGAGACCATGCCAGGGTGAGCTCCTGCTGGGCACCAGGTTTTGGGGATGGAGGAGCTCCCCGGGAGCACCGTGACACTCTTCTTCCCCCCACCTCCTCCAGCTCGCTCCAGTGCTGGGCGAGGCCACAGGAGCCTGGCAGAGCCTGGCAGGCCTGGCGCTGAGCCCTGGGCAGGACAGCACCGGCGTCACGGGGGCTCTGGGGCCTCTGGCGGGGCAGGCAGGGGCTCTGCTGTCCGGGCAGGGGAGATCCCGGAGCTGCCTGGGGTAGGCCAGGGCTTGGACAGTGGGGGTAGGAAGGTCAGCCTGGGGGTCCCAGTCCCCAGAGACATCAGTAAGATCTGGGGGCATCCGGCATCAGGAGGCCTTTGGGGATGGGTGTCCTGGCACCCAGAGGCCAGGGTGACGGGCACACAGCGAAGATGTGGGACTGCCCAGCCGCCTTCCTGGGGCAGCGCCCCCCACGGACCCCACGGTAGCAGAGATGGAGGGTGCTGGGGAGGACCCTGCACCGCCCTGTACCCGCTCATAGCATCTCAGCCACATACGGGGGGCTCCTGGCATAGAGAGCGGGACTCTGTGTGTGCGTGTACATATGCACATGTTTGCATGACTGTGTGTGTAGAACCGTGTGTGTGTGTGTGTGTGCATGCCCATGGGTGGGCATATGCATGCGAGTGCATGTGTGCAAGCATATGTGCACATGCACCCGTGTGCGTGTGAGTGCACAGGTGTCCGCGAGTGGGTGTCTGAGTACGTGCGTGCAGGAGGGCATGTGCACAAGTGTGGGCATGTGCATGAGTGTGTGCCCAGCCATGTGTGTGCATGAGTGGGTATGAATATATGGGTGTGCATGAATGCATATGTTTGCACAGGTGTGCTCATGTACGTGTGTGTATGTGCGAGGGAGTTTGTTCCCAGTCCGGGTCGGTGCGGTGCCTGGCCTCACCCAGAGCCTGCCCAAGCAACTTGTCCAGCTCCCTGCACCATGAGGCCCCGATCCTGCTGGTGCTCCTCCAGCCTGGGGGGCTTGGGGCCAGGCG
>NW_005843468.1:13530-13745 GCF_000455745.1 Alligator sinensis
GCCCCGGATCCTGCTGGTGCCCCTCCAGCCTGGGGGGCTTGGAGCCGTGCGGGGGGGGGTGCAGCCCCGGGTGCCAGGTGGGTGCAAGGGGCGAGCAGGGCATGGGAAAAGCCTCTGGGTCCCAGGAGGTGGGGGCAGCTTCCAGGCCCCCCAGCTCCCATGGCAGGAGAGCCCCCCACACCCATCCAAGGGAGTGGGGGGGGGCAGATGCACCA
>NW_005843468.1:14550-18140 GCF_000455745.1 Alligator sinensis
CCCCCGCCCCCGGCCCCGGCCCCTGCCCCCTCCCCAGCCCCCGGCCGGCCCCGCGCCTGACGGCGCTGCCTGGGAGTGGGGTGGCTGCGGCGACAACGTACGCTTCGGCTACGAGAAGTCGCAGCTCTTCATGGACGCACGGCGCAAGCGGGGCAAGGCCGACATCCGTGCCCTTGTGGACCTGCACAACAATGAGGCCGGGCGCCTGGTGAGCCCCCCCAGCCCCTACCCCTGCTTCTTCAGAGCCTGTGCCCCTGGCAGTGTTATACGTAGCCAGTGTCCCACCCCAGAGCCAGCTGCATGTCAGGGCCTTCAAGGTCCCTATGCAAGGGGTGGGCACCCTTCAAGTGCCACCTCTGATGGGGCCACGCTGCAGGGGGAGGGGAAGCCCCCCAAGCTGGGCCGGGCTGAGCAGGGGGCAAATCCCTGCCTGCTGCCCCAAGGCAGCGTGAGCGGGGGGCAAGAGCCTCCAGCCAGGACCCTGTGGCAGTGAGTCAGCAGGAGCATTGGCACAGCCTGAGCACAGCACATCTGCGGGGGGGGCTTCAAAACCCACTGATGCATACAGCTGAACTAAAGCTGAAACCCTAGCTGCTGCTGCTGCTGCTGCTGCTGCTGCTGACGGCCGGGCCAGGCTGAGCAGGGGGCAAATCCCTGCCTGCCCCCAGGGTAGTGTGGAGCTGAGCCTGTGAGGGCGGGAGGGTGTGGCATGGAGCTGTGGGGTCACATCCAGTCCCGGATAGAAATGCACTTCCTCTGCTAGCAGCTGGGGGTCCCCAGGGAGTGGGACCACACATGGGGGGGGAGCTGGGGGCATAGCACCCTGCACCCCAGCCCCCCAGCTCTAAGCTGTGCCCCCATCTCGCAGGCGGTGCTGAAGTACACGCGCCTGGAGTGCAAGTGCCACGGGCTGTCGGGTTCGTGTGCCCTCCGCACCTGCTGGAAGAAAATGCCGCCCTTCCGGGAGGTGGGTGACCGCCTCCTCGAGCGCTTCAACGGCGCCGTGCGCGTGATGGGCGCCAATGACGGGCGCACACTGCTGCCCCTGGGCGCCAGCATCAAGCCGCCCGACGGGCAGGACCTGGTGTACTCGGCTGACTCGCCTGACTTCTGCCTGGCCAACCGCAAAACGGGCTCGCCAGGCACCCGTGGGCGCCTCTGCAACAGCACGGGGCTGGGCACGGGCGGCTGCGACCTGCTGTGCTGCGGCCGGGGGCACCGCGACGAGGCCGTGGTGCTGGAGGAGAACTGCCTGTGCCGCTTCCACTGGTGCTGTGTGGTGCAGTGCCGCAAGTGCGCCGTGCGCAAGGAGCTCAGCCTCTGCGCCTGACGCCCCAGGGACGCCACAACCCTCTGGGAATGCCGCAACCCACCGGGGATGCTGAGACCACCCAGGGACGCCAAGACCCACTGGGGATACCGAGACCACCCAGGGACGCCAAGACCCATTTGGGGATGCCCAAACCCACCGGGGATGCCGAGACGACCCAGGGATGCCAAGACCCATTTGGGGATGCCCAAACCCAACTGGGGATGCCTGCCCAAGGATGCCGCGACCCACTTGGGGATGCCCAAACCCACCTGGGGACACCCATCCAGGGATGCCGCAGCCCACCTGGGGATGTTGAGTCCCACCCGGGGATACGATGACCCACCCAGGGACGCCCAAGACTGGACGCTGGGAGCCAGGCTCTGCGCCCTGTGCCCAGGCTGGCACGGGGATGGGGGTGCACAGACTCAGAGGGGTGCCAGGTTCCCCCCTCCCCAAGGGCTCTGATGGCAAGGGGGGGACCTGCTCATTAGGCTAATAAAGCTATTTAAACACCAGCGGGGGATGGGCACTGCTGAGCCTTGGGGGTCGCTGGGGTCTGGCAGGAGATAGGCTGGGGTCTGCTCTGGGCTGGACCTCTCCCCCCCACCCCCCCATGTGCCAGGCAGCTCCCAGGCAGGGGGAGGGGTGGGTGTGGGGACAGGCGGGGGGGTGGGGGGGCGGCAGTGTGCAGGGGCAGGTATGCCCATGTTTGTGTGTTTGTGTGTACCCATGTGCAGACACGTGTGCATAGTTGTGTCTAAGGGTTGGGTTGCCACATACACCTGTGTTTGTGCACATGTACACAGTTGTATCTAAGGGTGCAGTTGCACATGTCCATGTGCTACTGTGTGTGTGTGTGTGTGCATACATGTGCACCCAAATGTGTGTGCAAATGTGTGTGGGAACCTTGCTGTCACCTTCCTGTGTGTGGGTTTGTGCACAGGCATGTGTGAGTGTGTTCACATGTGCGTGGGCCCTGGCCTCGCCCTCCCACATCTATGTTTGTGTACATAGATATGGGCTGGTGTGTTTGTGTGTGTGTGTGTGCACATATGCGGGGTCCTTCCCCTCACCTCCTCTGTGTGTTTGTGTGCATGTGTGTGTGTTCACATGTGTGTGTGATCCCTTGCCTTCTGTGTGTGTTTATGTGTGTGTCCACGTGTGTGGTCCCTGCCCTTGCCTTCCTGTGTGTGTGCATGTTCATGTGCATGTGTTTGTGTTCACATGGGTGTGATCCCTGTCCTCACCCTCCCATATGTGTGCATGTGTCCACGTGTCTATGTGTGTGGTCTTTGCCCTCACCCTTGACCTCCCATGTGCATGCTTGTGTGAAGATACGTGTGTGTGTGTGCGCGCCCACATGTGTGGTTGCCACCCTCACCCTAGTGTGGGTGTTGGTGTGCACATGTATGTGTGTGTGCACCCATGTGAGGTCCCTGCCACCCTCCTCCTCTGTGTGTGTGCTTATGTACTTGCATGTGCATATGTGTGCACATGCATGTAGTCCCTACCTTCAGCCTCCTGCCGCCCTGGCATGTGGCACATGGTCCCAACCTACCAAGCTCTACTTCATGCCAGCTGTGTAGCCCCCTGCCCGCCACCCGCCTGCTGGCTGGGCACATCTGGATCCAGTGCCAAGGCAACCGGAAGTGCACGCATGAGCGTGGCGAGGGGGGAGGGGGGATGTTTTCGTGTGAATGCACATGTGTGTGCACGGGCATGTCTGCACGTAGGTGAGAGAGTGACAGAGCACTCTGCTTCTCTTCTAGAAGACCGTACGCCTGCCTACTTTTTGTGTCATGTGCCCTGTACTGCACCAGTGAAAGGGGATTCTCCTCCCCACCCCTACCTGGCCCCATAGTGGAGCCCCAGGGGGTGTGGGGGGGGGGTGTGTGGGAGGGGGGGATTGAGGCACACGTACCCACCTGAAGTTTGAAGCCAGCGGGGAGAAGTCTGGTCTGGCCCTGCCACATACCTGCCTGCCTCCATGCCTCGGTTTCCCCTTGGCCTTGCTCTGACAGAGCCTGGCCATGGGGCCAGTGAGGGGCTGCAGCCCTTGCCCCCCACCCTGGGGCAGACCGAGGGGTGATGCCGTGCAACCAGCACCCTCCCCACACGCACACCCCTGCTCACATGCACGTGCACACACACAAGGGCATGGGCAGGGACCACACGTGTGTGCCCACACACAGGAGGGCAAGGACAGGGACTACCAGGTGCGCGCGCGCGCGCACACGCACACACACACACACACACTGGGCCCTTCTCCGTGCAGCCA
>NW_005843468.1:18171-19990 GCF_000455745.1 Alligator sinensis
GGGCAGGGGAGGGAGATGCCCCTTGGGCATTGCCACGGTAACGCGCCCCCCAGCTGGGTGCTGCCCCCTGGCGGATGGACAGGGAACGGGGGGTCCGTTCCCCTGCGCTTCCCCCTCCGGCCACCAGGGGGAGCCCCGGGCCTGCTGAGCCCCGCCTGGGCACCCTGCCGGCCTGTGTGTGTGTACACACGTGTGTGTGCAAGGGAATGGGTGTACACGTGTGTGCGCGCATAAAGGTATGTGTGTACATACACGTGTGTGTAAGGATGTGTGTGGGCATATGCAAAGGTGAGTGTGTGTACACATGGGTGTGCATGTAAGGGTGTATGTGTATACATGTAAGTGTGTGCAAGGGGGTTTGTACGCATGTGTGTGCCTGCAAGGATGTGCGCATGTGTGTAAGGGTGGGTGGCTGTACTTGTGTGTGTACATGTGTGTTTGTGCATCTAAGGGGGTGTATGTGTGTCTTTGTGTGCATCAGCACAGCATAAGAACATACATGTGTGGGTAGGTGCACATATTTGTGTACATGTGTGTGAGCATGTGCAAAGGTGTGTGCACTGGTGCATTGTGGAAACACATCTGTGTGTGTGCATGCACATGATGAACACGTGTGTGCCAGGGTGTGTGTGCATATGTGTGTGTATGTGTATACATGCCCATGCAGTGTGTGAACATGTTTGTGTGTGCACACACATTTGCATAAGTGCGTGTGTGTACGCACATGTGCAAGCCTACATCCAGAGCTGCACGCACACAACACACACAGAGGCACATGCAAACACACTCACGCACATGCGCAGGTGTCCATGTGGATGTGCGCACGCACACACACCACCGCCCACATGCACAGAGGCAGAACTGTGCACGCGCGAGAGGAGACAGGGCTGGCCCTGCCCCTGGGGACACCCAAACAGACACACCAGCATGCCCACATGCATGTGTGTGCGTAGCAGTACGGAGGTGACCGTGGCCTACACAGTCCCAGGCACACACAGCCATGGCACACTGGCACCTGCTTCGCATGCACAAATGCACATGTATGCACGGCCACACTTCCAGGGGCACAGATGAGGCGGGGCTCCTTGAAGCCCCGCCCACCAGCCAAGAGCAGAGCAGGGTCCACATGTGTAAACACACACACACACATGCACACAGGAGGGTGAGGGCAGGAACCACACACATGCACACATGTACACACATGCGCACACCCATACACAGAGGAGGGTGGGGGGAGGGACCCCACACGTGCACACATACACACGTGTGCACACACAGAGAGGGTGAGGGTAGGGACTACACATGGGTGTGCATACACACACACACACACACATGCAGACATGTATGCAGGAGGCCAAGAGCAGGGCCCACATGTGCACATCCATAAGCACATGCACACACACAGAGCAAAGGCAGAGACCACATGCATGTACACATACACACGCACCCCCCCCCCCGAGGGGGCCCAGGCCCAGTGTGCCCAGGGCAGCTCCTGGGGGCAGGGCCCACGTGTGCCCAGGGCAGCTCCTGGGGGCAGGGCTGGGCCGAGCTGGCACCCAAGGGGTTAACCCCCCCCCAGGGTGCTGGCATAGGGTGGGGACTGGGAGGGCACCCCCTCCCACCCCCCATTCATGCAGCGCCCATCAATAATTCGCCAGCTCGTGGCTCCACGCGGAGCCTGGGCACGGGGTGGGGGGCTCGAATAATGAATGGCCCCCACAGGCTGGCCGAGGTCGGGGATGCAGTGCCACTGGGCACTGGTCAAGGCTGGGGGGGGGCCCCCCCCGCGGGGCGGGAGGGGGGAGCAGGAAGCCGGCCG
>NW_005843468.1:20111-22654 GCF_000455745.1 Alligator sinensis
GCCCGCGCCCATGACCTTGGGCGCGGGGGGGGGGGCCTGGGGACACGCGGCTGTGTGCCCTGAGCTGTGTCCCGCTCCCTCCTGCCCCCTTGCTCCTGCCTCCATTAACCCTTTGGAGCCCCCCTGCCCCCCTCCCACAGTCCAGGGCATCACAGAGACCTCTCCCCGCATCACAACCCAGCCCCTCTGGTGCCGCAGGGGTCCCAGGACCTGGCTCCACCCCCCAGACTGGAAACCCCCCAGGGAGATGGAGGCATGGTGTTTGGTGCCCCCAGCCCACCCCGGGCACCTGGCTTCCACCCCCAGGGCTCTGGGCAGATGCACCCAGGTGTCCGGGAGGTCTCCCATCCTTCCGCAGCCCGGTCCATGCCTGGTCAGGGTCTGCGAGCCCAGCTGCCCCCAGCCCCGCACCTGCACAAGGCGGGTCTGGGGAGCTGGGCCCGCCATGACCTGGACCAAGCTGCCGCATCTCCCTCATCTCCATGGGGCCCCTGGGACCCCAGCAGGTCCTGCACTTCCTGTCCCAAACAGCAGAGAGGGTCCCACCCCAGAGGTGGCTGCATCTGCCCGGGGGCTCCAGGCGGCCTCAGTGACTCCCTGCCCGTGAGACCATGCCAGGAGCAAAGGACGACCTGGCGCTGGGCGCTGGCCTGGACCTGGGCAGCGGGGTGCCCCATGCCAGAGGGGGCTGTGCAGAGCAGTGGTTAGAGCAGGGGTGGGGCAGCCAGGAC
The DNA here is from genome assembly GCF_000455745.1 of Alligator sinensis. Taxonomy (NCBI): domain Eukaryota; kingdom Metazoa; phylum Chordata; order Crocodylia; family Alligatoridae; genus Alligator; species Alligator sinensis. The sequence goes on from NW_005843468.1 coordinate 20,843, forward strand.
AAGGCCTGACCTCACAGGTGCTGCCGGGGACCACATTACATATATGACGCAGTAAACCACGCAATGAATGCAGGACGTCCATGCCTGATTATCATGTGGCAAAAGTGGTCGTCCAGCTACAAAATGCTGGTGCTGGAGAGCAGGCGATGGGTCCTGAGCCAGGTAAGCGCGGAGCAGGCCTGGCCACACGTTACATATATGACGCAGCTGATGGGCAAACCACACAGTCAGTGGAGACTAGCCGCATGGGCAACATGATTACCACACAATTCGCTGGCTCAAGGTGCAGTGGGTTGGTCTGGGAGGGTCTGGACGGGGCTGATCCTGCCTGGGGCCAGGCTGGGACTGGATGTGACCCCACAGGTCCTGGGATTCTCCAGGATGCCCTGAGTGCCCGGGCTCCCAGCACCCCCAGGGCCAGGCCCTTCCTCTCAGGGGGCGAGGGAGCAATATCCACTGGCAATAGCTCCCAGTTCCGAGGATAACAACCTGCCACTGCTGCTCCCAGCTCCAGCCTCGGGTCCTGCATTCACCCCACAGCCACCGCGGTCGTGGGGGGGTTACAGCAGGGGACGGGGCTGAAGTGCAAAGCTCTTCCCTGCTCCCCCTTGCCTGTGTCCTCCCAGTGACAGCCCCCCCCCCCCGGAAAGACCCTGCCCCAAAAGCTGCCCTGGGCTCAAGCCCCCTGAGCCCCCTGTGTCTCCTCCAGCCTAAAGGCCCCGTTGTACCCGTGTGATGCCCGCCAGGAACCCGACTATGGCGCTGGGCTCCTGGACCCTGCAGCGTCGGGGGGTGCTGATGTGACCCCATAGGCCCCATGGCGCTGAGGCTGCAGGAGGCTCATCCTGACTCTGCCACCAACTCTGTGCCTGGCCCTGGTCCAGTCCCTTCACTGTGGCGGGCACCTGGTTCTCCCCTCCACAGGGTGGGGGGACAGAAGGGACCCCTGTGTGCATGGGGTGGGGGGTGAAACCCCCTCTGCTACGTGTCCCCCTTCCCTCCCCTGTATCTCCCCCATGTGCCCCCCAGGCCCGCTCCCCCTTGTCTTGCCAGGTCCCCTGAGCAGAGGTGCAGGGGGAGGTCTGCCCGGGACCTGGCAAGACAAGGGGGAGTGGGGCTGGGGCTAGGCTGGGGCTGGGCACGCCCAGGCTGGCCAATTCGGGAGTGCGGCTAGAGGCCTCCAGTGAAGCCAGCACTAGGTGTTGCACGTGCACTCAGCGCTGGGCTGCAGAACGGGCCCATTCAACAGGTGGAAACACTGAGGATGCTGACATGCAGGAGCCCGGCTGGGCATCCTGGGCATTGGGAAGTGCTGAACCAAGACCCCTCCCCACCTCCTGAGGCCCTCCCCTTTGCCCGCACCCGGCTGCAGAAATAGGACCATTCTACAGGCGGAAACACTGAGGATGCTGGCACGCAGGAGCCCAGCTGGGCATCCTGGGTCCAGGGAGAAGCTGAGCGGAGACCTCCCCCGCCCACCCCAGGTGCAGAATGGGCCCATTTTACAAGTGGAAAGAGCAAGGACGCCAGCAAGGAGCAGGCATCCTGGGCACAGTGAGGAGCTGAGCCCAGACCCCTGCCTACCCCTGGCCTGCGCCAGGCTGCAGAACGGGCCCATTCTTCAGACGAAAACACCGAGGACCCCGGCAAGGAGCGGCCCAGCCAGGCATCCCGGGCACGGGGAGGAGCTGAGCTGAGACCCCTGCCCCCCGCCCGTGCCAGGCGGCAGAATGGGCCCATTCTACAGGCGGAAACAGCGAGGAAGCCGACCCGGGGGAGCCCAGCTGGGCATCCCGGGCACGGGGAGGAACC
>NW_005843468.1:22933-32333 GCF_000455745.1 Alligator sinensis
GAGACGCGGTCCCGGGTGAGTCCCGGGCACGAGCCCCGCTCGGCCCGGCCCGGCCCGGGGCCTGCCTCAGTTTCCCCAGACGGGGGTCGGGCCCTGGGATCAGACCCCATGAGGACGGGGGTGGCACTGCCTCGGGACCCGCTGCTGGTGCCAGGGATGGGGAACGGGGACCCCCGCGCGTCACCCCTCTGCCTGCCCTTGATGCCCCTGCTCCAGCAGTGAGGGGTTACCTGGGCACGGGACAGGGCGGGGGCGGCCTTGGGATCCCTGCACCCGACTCGGTGCCAGCCCCCGGGTGGCGGGGGCTGGCTTGGGCACTCTGGGGTGCCAGAGGAGATGGGGGCTGGGCCCCGGGAGCCCTGGCCGTGGGCTGTCACCCCTGCCTCTCGTCTGCTCTTCCCCAGTCCCGCAGCTCCGCATCTGTCCGGGCCGCCCCGCCGTCCCCGCATGCACGCTTGCATCCCGTTGTCTGGCCAGGTCGTCCCTCTGCCCCCCGCATGGTCTGTCCATCCATCTCTCCCTCAAGCCCCCTCATATCTGTTTGTCCATCCCTCCATCTATCCATCTGTCCACCAGTCCGGGCATCCTTCCTCTGTCCATCTGTCCATGCAGCCAGGCCCCATCATGTCTGTCCAGCTGGCTGACCGTCTATCCATCCATCCCTCCACATCATCCACCCCTTCATCCACCCATCTTTCTCTCCAGCCCCCTCATGTCCATCTGTCCGTCCGCCTATCTCTCCCTCAGCCCCCACTACATCCATCCATCCATCCACCTGTCTGTCTGTCCACTCCTTTCTCCTTCCAGCCCCTTTACATCCATCCATCTGTCCATCCATCCATCCATCCATCCATCCCTCTGTCTAGGTCTTGATCCATCTGCCCAGCATCCATCCATCCATCCAATGAACCAGTCCATCCATCCATCTACCCCATCCATGGATCCATCTCTCCATCTAGGTCTTGATCTATCTGCCCAGCATCCATCCATCCATCCATCCATCCATCTCCCCCATCCCTCCTGTGTGCAGACCCCACTCTATTCATCCCCCCATCCACCTGCCTCCTCATTCCTCAGCCCTCCAGACACCCCTGTCCCTACTTACCCTGCAAGCCCATGTCCTTCTGTCCCCTGTTCCCTCTGTCCATCCATCCTGCACCCACGGGCATCTCTTCCTTCCTCCTCTCAACTCTACGCACCCCCTCTGCCCCCTGAGCCTCTGGATCCATTCCCTGCCCCTTCAGGCCCCGGACGGGTGGTACCTCTGTCTGTGTGTCCATCTGTCCTGTCACTCCCGTCCCTCTGTCCCTGCCCGGTGGCTCTGGGAGGGAAGGTGCTTCTGGTGCCAGGGGCTGGATGGAGCTGGCGCTGTCCATGGACTTGCTGCCCTATGTCAGCTCCACAATGGAGGGGCCAAAGCCATGCCCCGGTCCCTGCCCAGGATGTCTGGACTCTGGCTCTGAACACCCGTATCTCCGTGTCTCCCCCAGCTCCGTCTCCAACGAGATCCTGGGCCTGAGGCTGCCGTCGGAGCCGGTGCTGAACGCCAACACGGTGTGCCTGACCCTGCCGGGGCTGACGCGGCGGCAGCTGGAGGTGTGCGTGCGCCACCCCGACGTCACGGCCTCGGCCATCCAGGGCATCCAGATCGCCATCCACGAGTGCCAGCACCAGTTCCGGGACCAGCGCTGGAACTGCTCCAGCCTGGAGACCAAGAACAAGATCCCCTACGAGAGCATCATCTTCAGCCGTGGTAAGGACTCCCCTCTCCATCCCCAGCCTGGAGACATCACGGAGCCCCTTGCCGCTGGCACCAGCCCCCAGCTCCTCCGTGCTGCCTGGGGTATGGGGTGCCAGGCACCACAGACTGGGAGGAGAGCGCCGGGGTCTGCGTGCTCCCGTGGCCCCCAGGCCAAACACTCCTGGCAATGGCTTTGCTTTGGAGGTCTTCCCCTTTCCCCTGCAATGCAGCCAGCTCTGGGGGCCACAGCAGAGATAAATCTCCGCCCCCCGGCCTCACTCATGGCATCTCTGTGTCTGGGGACAAGGCCAGACCCGGTGCCCGTGTACCCGGAGCCCACCCCTCTGGCTGTTTTGGGGGCTGGGGGCACCTGGAAGCTGTGAAGCGGATGCCACCCAGAAGCCCTGCAGGGCCAGGGGGCAGAGGGTCCACGCATTCATCCCCCTCCCGTTGGGCCCCGGGAACTCGAACCTTGGCAGCGGCAAGGCCATTTCAGGTCCCTCCTGGACCCGCTGCGGGGGTGGACGCCCAGCCTGGCATCATCACGACCGCGAGAGGGTAGAGTCGTCATCTCCAAGGGGGTGGCCGGGGGCCGATCCCGGGGTCTCTGCACCCTAACGAGGCACCGTGGAGCGCCATACCTGCCTCTGCCAGGCCCGCAGCAGGTTGGCAGATGCAAGGCAGGGGTGTGCCATGCTGTCGGGACAGACCGGGCCCAGCCTCAGGGCCAGTGGCAGGGGAGAGAGGAACAACTGGGGACCCCACGGCAGCTCCAGCAAGGCGGGGGCTTTCCGCACACCCCAGGCCCAGAAGAAGAGCCAGCCGCGTGCCCCCAGCCTGCAGCAGACAGAGCCCCGGCCGTGGGGCTGCTCCTGTCCCAGGTGGGGGCGGTGGCTGACGGTCCCGGCGGAGCCGCCGTGTGCGCTCAGATCATTCGAAGTGACAGCGCCCGTTAATCTTTCATTCCCTTCCCGCTGCCGCGGCCATCAGCTCAGCCGTGCGTGCGCGGCCTGTAAATTATTTGTAGGTCCCCCCTGTCTGCCCAACCCCCGGCCCTGCTGCTTCTCACTCAGCCCCCTCCTGCCAGCCCTCGGAGGGGACCGGGCAGCTCCTCTGCAGCCACTCGCCTCTCTATCCCCGGCCCGGGGGCGAGCAGACGGGAGAGGCAGAGCAGGGCGGGAAGGGCCCGTGGGAGGCACAGACCTCAGGCGCCCGGCAGGTAGCAGCCTGGCAGTGCCCGGAGAAGGCACCAGGCTCTTGTCCCTCCTGGCTGCTGAGACCCTTGCACTGTCCAGCCCTGAGCCCTTGCCTTGGGGAAACAGGCTCCCTGCGACCCATGGGGGCTGCGGCAGGATTTGAACCCAGTCCCCCATGTCCCAGGAGGGTGGCTTGTGCCCCATCCGCGGCCGAGAGGAGCCACGAGCTTGGAGCAGGGTCCCGCGTGCTCGGGAGGGGACGGGGGCAGGTCGGGATCTGCCCTGCCTGGCTCGGGGCCAGCCCCTGGCGGGTTCACCTGCAGTTTAATTAGGGAGTGAAGGGGGTGGGGGGGAGGACGGACGTGTTGCAACCGGCTGTCTCCAAGGGCCCGGAGGAGCCGGGCAGGGGAAGTTCTCTCCCATCTGCCTGGGCCTGGCTGGGGACCAGGCAGCCGTGGGCTGGGGGCTGGGCACAGCCATGGAGCTGGCCGGCTAACGAGGTGGGTCGGCCTCGTTAGAGTCTGGCTGCTTCTGAGTCCCCCCAGCCTGGCCCAGCACATCCTGGTGCCCACCCAGGGACGCCAGGCCTGCCCCAGCTTCCGGCTCCCACGCAGCTCCCAGCAGCGCGGGGATTCGGGGCCTTGCAGGTTGCACTGAGTGCCGGGAGCGGGGACGGGTGGGATTGGGAAATGCCATTTGGGCTCCAGATGCCTCGAACCTGGCCAGGTCCCTGCAGCAGAGAGCAAGGACCCCCGGCTCTACCGCCCGCTGGGGCCGGGGGTAAAGGGGTGTATCGGGTGGCTCCGTGCACGGCAGCCACCCAAAAAAGTGATAGCATGTCGGGTGTCTGGAAGAAAGGATAACGCTGTCCTGTCTCTGTGCAAACCCCTGGGGTGCCCATGCACATGCAGGGCTGGTCCCCGCGTCTCCAAAAGGATTAGAAAAGGCCCAGAGAAGGGCAGCCAGCGTGAGCAGGGGCCTGGAGCTGTTGCCAGACAAGGAGAGGCTAAAAAGGCCTGGACTTTTCCATCTGGAAAAGGGGCAGAGGACGGGGCCTGCAGCATCATGCAGTCTGTGGACCAAAGGGGCAGGGAGCTGTTGTTCTCTTGTCCCAGACACTCGAGCCGGGGGCACCGCTCCAATGAGCAGGGGATGGGTTTAAAACAAAGGGAAGAGCTTTTTCCTGCAACATGTTGTTAATGAGAGGGATTCGTGGCCCCGGGAGGGGGTGGAGGCCGAGAGCAGAGGGACTGGATATGTCCATGGAGGATCTGTCTATTCATGGCTCTTGGACCCCACCCCTGACCCTAACCCTTGAGCAGCTTCAACCCAGTGATGGGGGAGGCGGGGAGGGTGATGGAGAGGGGACAGAGATCCGGGTTAATGTTCACCCTCTCTAGCATCTGCTGGAGACGGGACGCGGGGCTGGATGGACCCTGGGTCTGACCCAGTCCTTAGGTCCCCCAAGAGCCTGCAGCGGGTGCCCATGGGGCAGGTGGACGTGGGCGGATGCGGGGCAGCCTGGGGCAGGATGGTGCGATGCGCTGGGCTGCGGGGAGGCCTGGCTTGACACCCGTGAGATGAACGGGGGCAGAGGAGGGCGACTGGGCCGAGGGAGGGGGGACACGGGCAGTCAGGACCCCGGGGAGGGACCGTTCCCTGCTCCAGCGCATCCACCCTTGGGCTGAATGGAGGCAGGTTCGATCCCAGGTAAACCCCGCCGGGTGTGATGGGGCCGGGCTCTGAGCTCCCCATTCGCCTTGTTCTCTGCCCCCTGCCCCAACCCGCTGTGATCTGCTGGGGGGTGTCCCAGGCTGGGGCTGTGCTGGTTGCCTCCCCCCAGCGTCAGGGGGTTGAAGCCCCCTCCAGAGGTGCTGGGTGCTGTGCCCGGCTGTGCCAGTGATCTTGATGGGACTCAGCCCCGCGGGGTCCTGACGACAGGCTCTTGCCCCCTGCTCACGCTGCCTTGTGGGGGCAGTCAGAGATTTGCCTCCTGCTCAGTTGGCTCGGCCTGGGGGGGTTCCCTTCCCTCTGCAGGGGGGCACGGTCTGGGCCTGGGCTCTCCCCAGAACCCACCAACCCCCCTGGCAGCAGCAGGACGTTGGTGGCTGTGACCCCCCTGTATCCCGGGGGCAGGGGTGGGGGCAATGCCCGGGGCTGTATCGGGTGTGATGGTGTCGTGCGGCTCCGAGGTCACACACGGGGTTTATCTGGGAGGGGCTGGGTGGGTTTGGGCTGGGGTCTCTGATCTATGCACCCGTGTGATGAGTTCCCGCAGTCCCCGGCAGGAGGATGCTGTTGGCCGGCGCTGGGTGCAGCCGTGCGGGGCTGGGGCTGAAGCCAGCTCCTTCCCCCTTTCCATCAGCGCCTCGTCAATATTTAACGTGCGCCTGTGTGCAATTAGCGCCACCAGCCGCGGCCCCATCAGATCATCGCGGGGACCAGCGATGAATCATTGAAGACATCAGGGTTTGCACAGAGGTCGTTATTCACGGGGCCCAGCCTCGGCGCACACGGCCCAGCTGGGGGGCAGCTCTGAGCGCTGCGGGGTGCAGCACGGGGGTGCCCCAGCCGGCTGGGGCCCCTCCTGCCTTGGCAGGGAGCTCTCCACCCTGGCTTCTGCCCCAGGTTTGGCCCCACAGTTTGTTTGCCCCCAAACTGGGTGGCTGCAGCAGGTTTTGGGGGATGGGGTCGGCTTACCCAGGACCCCTCTCTGGCTTCTCACAGCAAAGCCAGGCCTCGAGGGGCACTGAAGGTGCTGGGTTAACGTAGGGGCACAGGCGATGGTGACAGGAGACATAGAGATGCACGTGTGTTGTCTGCCCACGTGGGCACTGCACCCACTGCCCATCCCGCTCTGCCCGGCTCTGGCTGCGGGCACGGCTGACTTCACTTCGAGGCTGTATGGGCTCAAAGAGCTTCAATGCACGGGACGCCCCCATGCATCCCCTTCCCAGCTAGGAGGTTCCCTCGGAGCCCATAAGCTTGGTGCCAAGGCCTGGGCCCCTGGCCAAGGGAGGGCGGAGGGGGCTGCCACCTGGGCAGAGCCGGCGGGAGGCTGGGAGTCCCGAGATCCCAGCCCCAGGGACTCACCCCTGCTCTCCGTCCGCTCCCCGCAGGCTTCCGGGAGAGCGCCTTCGCCTACGCCATTGCAGCGGCCGGCGTGCTGCATGCCGTGGCCAACGCTTGTGCCCTGGGCAAGCTGCAGGCCTGCGGCTGCGACCAGACGCGGCGCGGGGACGAGGAGGCGTTCCGCAGCAAGCTGCACCGGCTGCAGCTGGAGGCCATGCACCGCGGCAAGGGCATGGTGCACGGCGTGCATGTGGAGCCCACGCCGGCTGAGCCGCCGGGCCCCGCCGACGCCTGGGAGTGGGGCGGCTGCAGCCCCGACGTCGACTTCGGGGAGAAGTTCTCCAAGGACTTCCTGGACTCACGGGAGACCTACCGGGACATCCACTCCCGCACGCGCCTGCACAACAACCGCGTGGGCCGCCAGGTGAGCCGGGCAGTGCTGCCCCGGGCGCCGCGAGATGGGGGGGCGGGGGGCACTGGCTAGCAGCCTTCCAGGAGGACGGCAGGGCTCAGCCCCCCAGGCTAGCTGGGCTGGGGGGCGATTGGGGCATCCCCGGGCCCCGCAGAGGGTTGAATCTGCCCCTTTCAAGAACAAAACTGCCCCAGGAGCTGCTGAGCTGCTTCTCCCCCATGATAGCAAGCCCCCCCAAGCCATGTGCCCAGCGCATCTCCCTGCATGCAAAGCCCCTTGGCTAAGGAGATCCTGTGTTCATGGGCAGGGGCCGGTGGCTGGGGAGAGGGGGTGGATGACGTGTGCAGTGTGCCCTCGCTCCCCTCTTGTTCTCATGCTGCCAGGGTTCGTCAGAGGCGCTAATTAGTGGCTCTTGCAGCCTTGGCGGCATACAAGAGGGCGTAGGCATGGCGCCTTCCTCGGCCTGACTCGGCTGGTGGCTGTGGCACATCCCTTCCCTGCGCCGCCCAGGCCGTGCAATGAGGGGCAGAGGCCACGCAGTGCCCCATGCGCTCCCAGGCTGCTCCAGGGTACCATGCAGGCATGCACCGCCCATGGGGGACGCGCCCTGGGGGCACACATACACGCCTGCGGCATAGGGGCAGCCCTGCCAGACACCCACACTCATGCACACTCCTTCGGCCGCATGCCCTGCACACACTTCCAGTGTGCATGCACGCGCCAAAAGCACACGCCTATGATGTGTGCTTGTAGAGCCACCCCTGGCACACGCTCCTCCCCCACCTGTGCCTAGCATGGATGCGTGCATCCAGTACACCCACACTTGCAATGTGCACACGCCGTGTGATCCTGCGGTGACACACACCCAGGGCACACGTGCTCACATGCTCTCGCCTCCCTCCAGCTACTGGCTCCTTTGCACTTAAATCCTGCCCTCTGCCCTCCCCGACCCGTGGCCCAGGTGTGGAGCCGCCCCAGGGCCAGGATCTCCTGGGTCCTCTCCCCTCGTGCCTCTGGAGTGTCTCCACCAGGGTCAGGGCAAGAGATTGCAGGTTCGCTGGGGGTTGCAGGTTGAGGTTGGATGCCGGGAGACAGCTCTGCACTGCCCGAGCGGGGAAGCACCAGGGCTGGGGGATGCTGCAGCACGGGAGGGGGCAAGGAGAGGCTGGACAGGCGCTGGGTGGGGCGGATGGAGGTGTAGCCTCTGCTGCGGGGGTTTCCCAGGCTGTTGCATGGGGCCGGCAGGGAATTCCACCTCTCCTGCTGCTACACGTGTCGGGGGTTTTCAAACCTCCCGGGGTGCTGGCTGCAGCCCAGGCTGGGGCTGGGGACTGGGCTGTGCCAACGCTCCTGCTGGGACCAAAGCCAGAGGATCTTCCCCTCTGCTCAGGGTCACCCTCATGCTGCATTTGGGGTCAGGAAGGGATTTCCCCCCAGGGACTGGGGGGCATTTAATCTTCCTCTGGGACCTCAGCCTGGGGTCTCTGCATCTATTAACCTTTTATAAAAGCAGATCGTTGGCCACCGCAGTGCACCCAGGGCAGGGGCGGGTGCGATGTCTGGTGTTGTGTCAGGTCGTTGTACTGGGAGCTCGGACGTGGGGGTTGTCTGGGGTGGTTTGCACAGGGCTGGTCCTGCCTCGGGCAGGGGGTCGGACTCGATGTGACCTCTGGAGGTCCCCTCCAGCCCCACGGCTCTAGGACTTGATGAGTCTATGATAGAGGCTTTATGCCAGGGTCCCGGTGCTGTAGTGTTCAGTTGCATATCAAAGCAAATAGAGCTCCTGGCACGTGCACCAATTGCTAGATGATATATAAAGTGTAAAAACCCCAATGCACCAGGCAAAAGGATAGTCCAAAGATCTGTTTGGCCTTTGGAGACAGGCAGAGCTGGGGGTGTCTGAGCAGGGGGTGCCCGGACCCCATTGTGAGTGACCCCAGTTGGCAAGACTGGTCCGGAGCCCGCAGGGCAGAGCCGAGGCCGTGGGGCAGCCGCACCCCCTGGAGCTAAGCGGTGCCAGGGCCCTGGAGGTAGCAGGGCAGGGCCTGGCAGGGGCTGGGGGGTTTCAGGACTAGGATAGCAGAGCCCGCCATGCGCAGCCCGCATGGCCCGGAGAGAGCCTGGGCATGTGGCAAGCGCTGCACAGGCCTGGGGGGTGCCCCAGCACAGGGCAGGGCCCATGGAGGTAGTCGTTAGAGCTCAATGGACACCTCTTATTCAGTTGATAACACAACATCTTGTCTTCTTGAGCATCCTGACGGCTCCAACAATGCTTCTCTGCCAGTCACGTCTACCCCTGAGTTTGCAGGCCCACATCTGATTGAAGGTTTCTAGTGAGAGCCAAAGCCAGCCGCTTGGCTGGGAGGTAGAAGAGGGACGTGACCAGGAACTGCTAACAGCAAGGTGGCAGGAGAAAAGATAGCTTGAGCGGTGTAACAGGGAGCGCATTAGCAAGGAGAGAGGGTCGTTCACACCTGCGAGTGGAGAGAGATTAGCAGGAATCCCAGAGATGACACTGAACTGAGACCCTCACTGCATAGAAATGCGGCTGCCTCAGCTGGGGTTAAAGTTTGGTTAAAGCTGGGGTTAAAGTTGGCGGTCGCACCACTGCGCCACCCCCCACTGCATCCCCACCATGCCCCCTGCCCTATCTCCCCCAGGGATGGGAGAGGAGCGGGGTGCAGCGACAGGTTGCTCAGTCAGGCTGGAGCCTGGGGGTGCTGGGCCGGGCGCCCATCCGTGCGGTCACTCGTGTGCACCTGGGAGCATGGGTGGGGGGGCCCCATGGGCTTGACCACCTACGACAGGCATGCATGGCCCTGGCCAGGCCGTGGGGGTGAGCAGGGGGTGTCGTCTCCGGGGGGGTGGGGAGTCCGACGGACCTGATGCAGCGCAGGTGCCCCACTGGCCTGCCTAGAGCCCGGCATGGTGGATGGGCAGTGAGAAGGGGCCGTGCCAGGAGACAGGGGGTCCCAGGTT
>NW_005843468.1:32364-41626 GCF_000455745.1 Alligator sinensis
CCCCGGGGGAGAATGGCCACGTGGTGGGCGCTGCGCTGGCCTGGGGGGTCCCCGGCGTGGGCCAGGGCCCACTGAGCAGCACGGCAGACCTGCAGCCCCCCAGCCCCAGCCCTGATGCCCCCAGAGCCCGGGTATCGGTCACCTCCGTGGGCCTGGGGTCTGCCCTGCGGGCTCTGGAGGGGTCTTGCCAGCCGGGGTCACTCCCTGCTCAGACAAGCCCTGCCCTGCCCCTCTCCCCCACCCTGCACACGGGGCTGGGAGGGAATCCCCCCCCATTGCTGCTCCATGGGTCAGGGGGTTGAAGCCCCCCACTAACCCCCTGACAGCAGCAGGATGTTGGCGGCTACGGCCCCTCTGTGTCCCAGGGGTGGGGGCTGTGTCGGGGCGACGGTGTTGTGTGGCTCTGAGGTTGCACACGGGGTTTGCCTTGGACGGAGCTGATCCTGCCCCAGGTTGGATGTGACCGTGCAGCTCCCTGCGGGCCCCACAGCTCGAGGACTCCTCTGACAGTGCTAAGGGGCAGGTGGCATGGCATGGCATGGCACGGTGCAGCCCCTGGGCATGCTGCCATGGTGCCAGGCCCCCTGAGCGGGCAGGAGTCCAGGGTGGGATGAAGGGGTCGGAGGTCTTGGCCAGGCTTGCCAAGCCCGAGGGCAGCAGAGAGAGGGGTGATAGCATCAGACAGGAGGCAGGGGAGGGAGGGTGCAGCCTCTATTCTGCAAATATTCTCCCTCCACCAAGGGCCGTCTCCTGTGACCCCCACCCCACGGACACCAGCCCCCGGGAGCATGCCCCTGCCACCAGGCCTGGCCACAGCCGGCCCGCCCTGCACCGGACACCCCCAAACCGGGCCACGGCCCCGCTCACTGGGGGAGCCCGCAGCGCCGCGGTTGCCAGCTGGAAGCCTCCAGCGCCCACGCATTGGCTGCCGGTGGCTGTTCCTGCGGAGAAAACGGGGGCGGGGGGGGCGGGCTCCGTGCCTTCCGGGTCCCCGTGGACATCACACGGGAAGGGATGGGCTGGGGCTTGGCATGGTCAAGTGGCAGAGCTGGGTGGGGGTCTCCGGCCCTGGGGACCCAGACAACGTCCAGCCTCTGCAGGGAGAGGAGAGCGGCTGGGTGCAGAGCCCCCAGGGCCGGGCGTTTCATCCTGGCCGAGGTCCGCCAGGGATTGAGGCCCCTCTTGAGTCCTGACTCTGCGCCCCCCAGGCCTGTCCTTCCCCCCGCAGGTGCCCGCGCTCTGCGAGCCACGTCGTCCCCTCGCCTGAGTCCAGCCCGGGGCAGATCCCTGTGACTGGTGACACCAGGGTCCCTGCCGCAGGGTTGTGCCCTGGGCCACATTGCATGTGCACATGCGTGCACGCGCCGTCCTGGCCTCACCAGCGCACCCCACTGGGACCCTGGCGTCGCTGCCCTGGGATTTACCCGGTGGCCTCTGAGGCTTAGCCCCATGCCGGGGCCGCCTCGCCTGCAGCGGGTGCTGGAAGAAGGGGTGCTGGGTGCTGGCTCCACTGTGGGTAGTTCAAACCATGCCAGGCTGTGGTGTGCCATGCCGTGCCGTGCCGTGCCATGCCATGCTACAGTGTGATCTGCTGTGTCCTGCCATGCTGAGCTGTGCCATGCTGTGTGCCGTGCTGTGCTGCATCATGTTTTGTCAGTCTGTACTGTGCCAGGCTGGCTTGCAGTGCCATGCCATGCCATGCTGTGCTGTGCTGTGCCACGTGTCGTGCTGTGCCCCGCCATGCTACGATGTGCCATGTCATGCTGTGCTGTGCCATGCCCTACCGTGCTATGACATGCTGTGCCATGTTGTTTCATGACATGCCATGCTACGATATGCTTTGCCATGCCCTACCATGCTATAGCATGCTGTGCCACATTGCATCATGCTGTGCTATGCCATGCTATGCTGTGTTATGCCATGCCATGCCATGTTATGCCATGCCCTATCGTGCTATGACATGCTTTGCCATGGGGTGTCATGCTGTGCTATGCCATGCTATGCTATGTTGTGCTGTGCCATGCTGTGCTGTGCCATACCATGGCATGCCATTCTGTGCTGTGCTGTGTCACGCTGTGCTGTTCCATGTTATGCTGTGTTATGCTATTCTGTGCTGTGCTATGACATGTTGTGCCGTGCCATGTTGTGTTGTGCCATGCTGTGCTGTGTCATAACATGCCTTGCTGTGCTATGTCACACTGTGCTGTGCCATGCTATGATGTGCCGTGCCGTGCCGTGCCATGCTAGGCCATGCCATGCTGTGTAGTGTCATGCTGTGATATGCTGTTCCATGCGGTGTCAAGTCATACCATGCTGTGACCTGTGATGCCATGCACTATGATGCTATGCTGTGCCATGCCCTACCATATCATGCTACGATGTGCCATGCTGTGCATGCCATGCCATGCCATGCCATACCATACTACGACATGCCATGTTGTGAAGTGTCATGCTGTGTTATGCCACTCCCTGCGGTGCCAAGCTATACCATGCTATGACAAGCGGTGCCATGCCCTACCATGTCATGCCATGCTGCAGTGTGCTATGCCATGCCATACTGTATTGTCATGCTGTGCCACGCCCTACCATGCTTTGACACGCTGCACCACATCACGTCATGCCATGTGCCGTGCCATGCCATGCCAACACCCGTGTCCGCTCGCGCCCGCAGGTGGTGCTGGACAACATGCGGCGGAAGTGCAAGTGCCACGGCACGTCGGGCAGCTGCCAGCTGAAGACGTGCTGGCAGGTGACCCCCGAGTTCCGGCGTGTGGGCACGCTGCTCAGGGACCGCTTCTTCGGGGCCACGCTCATCCGCCCGCACAACCGCAACGCGGGGCAGCTAGAGCCCGGCCACGTGCGGCACCGGCGCCGCGCCGGTGTGGGAGACCTGGTCTACTTCGAGAAGTCGCCCGACTTCTGTGAGCGGGAGCCAGCGCTGGACTCGCTGGGCACCCGCGGGCGCCTCTGCAACAAGACCAGCCCGGGCATGGACAACTGCGAGAGCCTGTGCTGCGGGCGCGGGCACAACATCCTGCGCCAGACGCGCAGCGAGCGCTGCCATTGCAAGTTCCACTGGTGCTGCTTCGTGGCCTGCGACGAGTGCCGTGTCACCGAGTGGGTCAACGTCTGCAAGTAGCGCCCCCCCCATGCACGGAAACCCCCCCGGCCACGCCGCCACGTGCCATAGGCCAGGAGGGGGAGCGGAGCTGGTAGGGGCTCCCTGCCCCACCCCGGCTGCGGGGAGGGGGCACAGCAGGGGTGTGGAGCGGAGACGGCGCGGTGCGTGTCTGGGGGGCCAGGCCTGCTCCCAGTGGGGCTCAGGACTGGGCACAGCGGGGGCCCGGGCCCTCTGGCCAGGGGCAGGGGCCAGACGGGGAGGAGCCGGTGCCCGCTGCGGCGCGGCCCACGCAGCGTGAATCATGCAGCTGGCATCTCCCTGCCCCTCCCCGGCTTCGCCCCTGGGCTATGAAAAGCAAAGCAAAGCGGCAGGGAGAGGCAGGGCCGTGGCCCCGTCTGCCCGGGCTCTACCACGCTCGTCTTGTCTGGGCTGGGGGGCCGCAGCCGAACCCCTGCGGGCAGACCCGGATCATGGGCACCTGCTCCACCGGGCACGGACCAGCCCCCCGGGTCTCCCAGCAGGTTGTGGGGGCAGGAGACCACCTGAACCCCGGGGCCACACGGGAGACGAGGGGCTGAGCCATCGCCAGGGGCTGCCGTGGGGACCCCGAACAGTGGTGCTGGCAGGTTGGGTACCCAGGATCCCCTTCTGCCCGGCTGCTGCCCCGGGCACGTCTGCAGCCCCCCACTCGGGTCCACCGAGGGCTCGGGCCCCGGAGCCAGGCACCTCTGGCAGCCTGGCTCCAAAGCAAGCACGTTGCCTTGCGTGACATGCACCGGTCCTGGAACAGGGGCGGGCATCATCGGCGTGGGCACGCTGTCCGGTCCCTGCCTGCATCCCGATGCCTGGTCTCCGGGCCCGGTGATCAGCGCCCCGCTGGCATTCCCCGCCAGCTGCCTCTGCAGAGCAGTGAGGTGCTTTGCTGGGAGCATCGCGGGGTCCTGGAGCCCCCTGCACCCCCACGGCCTGGGGCTGGGTCTCACGGCTTCCACCTTCCTGAGCAGCCCACATGCCCTTGACCTTTGTGGCTGCACCGGAGGCTTCAGGGCCTGAAGCAGCAGCTGGATGGAGCCCACTGGGGTTCAAGACAATGTCGTGGGCCTGATCCTCAGCCTGGAGAGTCCCCGGTTTCCCCTAGCCCCAGTCTGGGGGGCCCGTGCCTCCCCTGCTCCTGGGTGGGGAGCTCTCCCCTGGGATGGGACTTTCCCCGGAGACGAGGGCGGCCCGGTGTGAGTAACTGCTCTGGTATTCGCTCCCCGCTTGCACGCTCCAAGCCTGCTCACCGCGCTCGTGCCCCCGGGCACAGGCAGGGAACGCCCAGCCCCGGCCCGCTCCGTTCGGTCCCTGGGCCCGTGTGTGGCCAGGGGGCTGCACCCGGGTGACCCCCCACCCTGGGGACAGGGGGCTGACATGGGGCAGCTGCCCCAAGATGCCCTCAAGCTGCATGGCCCTGCTTGCTTTGGGGGGCATGGATCCCGGGCTCTCTGGGCAGAGAACCCAGAAGTCCTGGGACCTCCCTCCCAGTGGGGCGTGTGGACGGACTGGAGCAGACTGGCCCCTACCCCCCGCAGACTGGCCCCTACCCCCCCCCCCATGATACCCGTGTCCCAGGCTGGCGGGGCTCCGGCCCCTTCACCCCAGCGCTTGCACGGCCAGGTTCACCTGCAGGGGGTGCTCTCGCACCAGCCCCCGACTCCCGCCGTGGTGCCATTGGCCGACCCCCCTGTCAAGTGGCATCACTTCTGCTCCTCGATTGGTCGGTGGTTCATTGAAGGTGGCAGCCTTGGGTGGTTTTCGGGGTTGCCATTGGCTGAGAGGTGCCGCGCTCCCACCCCCTATAGGTGTGGGCGTGTCCTGGTCGTTATTGGGGCAATAAAGCCCAGCGGGCGGCCAGGCCAGTCTGGTCTGGGGAGCCCCCGAAGGGGCCTGATCCCAGCACGGGAGGGCCAGGGCCAGGGAGCCACCTCCAGCTAGAGCAGAATCAGGATCGGGGCCACGGGGGGAGCAAAGGTGGGGGGAGAAGGAAGCCGGGCCGGGAGGCGCCGACATGAAAGCGCAGTGAGGCAGGGCGGATGAAAGGCCCCGCGCCCCTGCCCGGGGTGCACTTCAAGGGGCCGGGTGGAGCTGGGAGCCCTGTAATCCCGACGCTGCCTGCTCTCATGTGGTTGCCTGCAGCTGCCTGCGGTCGCCCCAGCCCCGCTGCTCCGCTCCGCGCAGGGACTTTCCAGCTGGGGGGAGAGGGGGGGGGACTTAATGACAGCCTGGGAGGTGCCCGCCAGCGCCCTGTAATCACCGCACAGGGGGCGGCGGGCATGGAGCACGTGCAGGGCCACGGAGACCCCAGGGGAGCGGGGAGCCCCTCTGGGGGGGGCTGCAGGTCGGGAGTGAGGGGCCGACCTGCAGCCGGGGGGTGCATGATGCCCAGGATAAAGGGAAGAGGGCAGCTGAGCCCTAAGCCCAGCGGTGGGGGGTATCCAGGCTGCAACCCCCTTGCTCTTTGCCCCGCTCTGTCTGGTGGCATCAGGCTTCAAGTGCAAACCTCAAGAGCCCCAAATGGGGCTTCCCCCCTCACCAGATACCGGGGCCACCGGCTCCCACTCTGCAGCCAGGCCTGGACCTGAGCCTCGCTCCACCCCTGGCACGGGGTGGGGGTTGTGCAGCCCCCGGGGCCAGTGTGCACGCTGGGTGATGGGGGCCCTATCCCGGCCTGGCCCCCAGGGAAGCCAGAAGCTGGCAGGGCCCCACAGCAGCCCCACCCCAGGTGCCAGCAGCTCCCGTCGCTCCCGCAGCCAGAGGCACCCGGGCACGTAAGCTGGGGTGGGAGCACGTGGCCGTGCGCTGGGTGCCGCCGGGGACAGGGGACACCGGGCCGCTTGCAGCCCGTCAACCCCATTGAACCTCGTGGCTCAGCCCTGCCGTGCTCAGCGCCCTTCACCCGTCCCTGCTGGCTCCCCCTTTGCCCCATTTCTCAGGCTCAGCCCCACCTCCCATTGGTGCTCCATATGTCTGGGGGTTGAAGCCCCCCACAGAGGCGCTGGGTGCTGGGGCTGTGCCAATGCTCCTGCTGGGACGCAACCCCACAGGGTCCTGGCTACAGGCTTTTGCCCCACACTCATGCTGCCTTGTGGGGGAAGGCAGGGTTTTGCCCCCTGCTCAGCCTGGCCCGGCCTTGGGGGGGTTTCCCCTCCTTCTGCAGCACGGCCTGGGCCTGGGCTCTCTGCAGCGCCCACCACCCCCCGGCAGCAGCAGGACGCTGGGTTGCGGACCCCGCTGTGTCCTGGGGGCGGGGGCGATGCCCGGGGCTGTGTCGGGGCGACGGTGTTGTGCGGCTCTGAGCTTGCACACGGGTTTATCTGGGCGGGTCTGATCCGACCTCGACCCCGCAGCTCCCTGCTGTCTCTGATTCAGTTTGTCTCTAAGGGGCACTTCAGCCTTCGGCCAGACAGCTGCGGTGGGCACCGGGCTCGGGGCCTTCTCCTGAGACGGGGGAACCCCTCGGATACCCACGGGCTTTCCTGGAAGCTCCTGCCCACACAAGGGGCACAGCCCATGGGTCTTGTACCCAGCCCCATCAGCCCTCCGGGACTCCCCAGCACGGCCCCAGGGCCCTTCCCTGGGTGCAGATGGGCTGGAGGGGAGGCAGAGCCGGGTGCAGGCCTGGAGGAAGCTTCCTGGCTCCTGGCAGCTGAGTGCAGCACCCGCCCTGGCACGTCCCTTTCTGGAGCTGGGGGGCACGAGGTCCCCACAAGCTGGGCAGGCCAAGGGCACCCTGTGGCCTCCCCCTGGAGCCATAGGGAAATGCCTGCCCGCCTGGCTCTGCTTCCCGCACCCCAGCCCCAGCTCCGGCGCCTGTGGCTAATTCCAGCCTCCCGTCCGGGCGAGGCTGCGTCGTGCCCATGACGCACCCCAGAGGTGGCTGCATCTCAGGCTGGGCCTGGACGTGCGTCAGCCCCTGCGCCGCCGGGGCCTGCGGGGCCGGAGCAGCTGGGGAGCATTGCAGAGAGGCGCTAATTATTTAAGGCGGGACGGGATAGGGTAGGCGCTGCACCGGGGGGGCCGCGGGCTGGCTCCCAGGCCGGCTCTGCTCCCACACGCTGGGCCCTGCTCGGCATCTCGCCGGCGCTTTCATGTCAGGGATTCACGCCAGCTTTGCATAACGAGCGCCGGCAACGCAGGGGGAACATGGGGAGTGGGGGCTGCTATGGGGCCCAGGCGCCTGGGCCGGGGACAAGGAGCCTGGCCAGGGTGCCAGGGGCAAGGGGACCATGCCAGTCCTCCCTGGGCGATGGCTGCAATCCCCCCCTGCCTCTCCTCCAGGCTGACTCCCACCGTGCCCCTGCCAGCCGTCCCGCACGGGCCCTGATCCGGGACCCCCAGCTGCACTCGCTGCTCTGGGTGCCCCCCAGGAGACACAGACTGCAAGACGAGGAGCCCCCCCACCCCTGCCCTGGTGCCCAGGACAGCACTGAGCGGCAGGCACTTGGAGCAGACGTGCTCAGGCAACCAAAGAAATCCCAGACTCCCAGCGCCGCGGGGCCGGCAGGGAGCGGCAGGGTCACATCCAGCCCGAGGTAGGATCAGCCCAAGACAAACCCCGTGTGCCACCTTGGAGCCGGACAACACCGTCGCCTCTGACAGCCCCCGGCATCGCCCCCGCCCCGGGGTAAAGGGGGGCCGCGGCCCTACCTGCACCCCGGCTTTGAGGAGGGCTCAGGGGAGCAGGCAGGACAAGCCCAGCCCAGCCAGAGCCCTCGGCACTGGGGGGAGCCCCCCAGGTGGAGAAGCACGGGGGTGTCTGGGAGCTGGCAGCTGCTGCCCGGCCCTGGGGAAAGGCAAGGATCAGCGGGGCCATGACCAGCTCCAGGGACCAGCGACCCCCCCACTTCCAGTCCGGCGGGGTCCCCGTGCTCCCACACACACTGCCCTGGTGCTGGGGGGTGCTGGGCTGGCCCTGTGTGCCCCGAGGCACCACGGGGGAGATACCGAGGTGTCTGGGCACCTTGAGGCCCCTGCCCCTCTTCCACTCTGGGGTGCGGCCTGGCCTGGTCCAGCCCTGACCTCCCCGGCAGGGCCACGGGGACCCCCTTATCCCAACCCCAGAGGGCAAGAGCTGGAGGGGCCACCCCCCGCTGCCCCGAGCACCCCCGTCGCCGGAGCCGCGTGGCAGCGCCAGGCCTATGATTAACGGTACAGTTCAGCCTCGTTCCGCAGCACACGGCAATTACACGCAGTGCAACCCCCAATTAGCTGAGGGAGTGGAAATAAGTGTGTGTGCCTGTGTATGTGCGTGCTTGTGCGTCTGTGTGCGTGCGCGTGGATACGTGTGCATGTGTACATGCCTCTGTATGTGTGTATGCATGCATGCATGTGCCTCCGTACGTGTGTGAGCATGCATCCCCCTCTGTGCGCACACGTAGACATGCATGTACTCCATCGAAGCATGTGTGCTTACATGTGCGTGCATGCACCTGCGTGTACATGTGTGCTGCAAGCATGGACCTGTGTGTTCCTGCATGCATACATGGGTGAAAACGTGTGTGCATCCATATGTGTGCATGCATGTGTGTATGTGTACATGCATGTGCATGCGTGTGTGCCTGCATGCCTGTACTGCATACCAGTACGTGTGTGCATGCGGGTAGGAACCAGGGAGATTCTGTGCCCCACTAATGCCACGTCAGGGCCGGACGTGCCATGCTTGGTGTCCAGCTGCCTTGGCCTCCCCTCGTCCTGTCTCCCCCTCCTCAGCCCCTGGAGGTCACGTGTGTGTTGGCGTGTTCCCCTGGTTACCACATCTCTTGCAGGGTTTCCAGCCCCCTCCCCCGAGATCCCCCAGCCCCTACTGCTCCACCCGGGGAGCCAATAGCTCCAGACCCTGTGGTCCAGGGACCTGCACAGTGCCCGGAGGCCTGGGTTACATGCGTGGCTGCGGCTGCTCTCATGATGTGTCCTGGGGGTGGGGGGAGCTGACAGGAGCACCCCAAGCCCCACTCCTCCAAGCTGGGCCTAGGTGCCTTGCAACCCCCCACCTGCGGCAGAGGCAGATATGCCCACACCTGGGTGGGCAGGGGACGGTTGCGATCCCTCCAGGCTGCACAACAGGCTCCCCCCCCCCCCCCCCCTCGGGCCGGGGGGGCGGGC
>NW_005843468.1:41671-50061 GCF_000455745.1 Alligator sinensis
GACAATAAGGAAGGGGTCCCCCCGCCAGCCTCTCTTCCCTGACATTTTGTGGGTGGATAAGTACAGGCCCAGAGCCCCTGCGATGGCCTCGGCCCGTGCGCAGCGCCCCGCCACATCTGGCCACAGCTGCACCAGGGCCGGCACAGCTGGCAGGGGGATGGGCCTGCCCCGCTGGAGCTGGGGGCTGCAGGATCCTGGCCCTGATGACAGGGCAATGCAGGGAGAAGCTGCCTTTGGGCAGAGTCGGCCTGGTCCATCCATGTGTCCGTACTGCAGACCCAGAGTCTCCCTGGGGTCTCAGGTTGGGCATGAGGTGCCTTGGAGCTGGGAAGATGTGTCAAGGCTGCAATAGGGGCCCTGGAGAGACCCCCTGAGACCTCCCACCGGAGCCATGGCACGGTCTGGGCTCCTCCCTGTGCAGCTGCTCAGCCCCTGACTTCCTTGCTGGGGGAGGCTGGAGTTGGCCCACAGAGCCCTCCTGGCCCTGGGTCCGCCTGGGCCAGCTCAGCCAGGGCAGCTCCCCTCTGCTGGCATGTGCCAGAGGGGTCTCTGGGTGCCCAGGGAAGGGGGCAGTTGGGTGCCCGTGGGCAGCGCCAGAGCTGTGGGGAAGCCTCGGTGGAGGCCGGGACGACTCGCTTCCTTGCTCACATCTGGCGAGCAGGTGTGAGAGCAGCGGGGGCTGCGGGCGGCTGCAGCTGGAGAGAGCCGTGCCCTCTGCTGGGGACCCTGGAGCGTGGGGGGAGCAGGGGGAAGGGAGCACGTCTGCACCAGGAGCTCAGGGGGCCCAGCACCCACCACACCCATGCTGCACAGGGCTCAGCATCTACTGCATCTGTGCTGCACAGGGCTTAGCACAGCTGCCCAGGGGCTCAGCCCACACTGCATCAGTGCTTCACAGGGGCTCAGCCTGCACTGCACCCGCATTGCACAGGGCTCAGCACCCACTGTATCTGTGCTGCACAGGGCTTAGCACCCACTGCACCCACACTGCACAGGGCTCAGCACCTACTCCATCCGTGCTGCACAGGGTGTAGCACCCACTGCACCCACACTGCACAGAGCTGAGCACCCAATGTGCACCCCATGCACCGAGGTCCTTTGGAAATCTGGCTCTGGTCAGGGGTCAAGGGTCAGACTTGCCTCCTAAAACCTCCCAGCCAATCCAGGGGCTCCCTCTAGCACGGCCAGTTCAGCCGGGGGACGATGCCAGGCCTGCCCCACACTGGGCTCCACGGGGGACCTCCACCCTGCTGCACACACGTGTCCACGCATGCACACGCATGCTCCTGGGCTCCGATTCCCAAGGCTCATGTGCGGATGGGCTGCCTCCGCTGACCCATGGCCCCAGTGCTGCCCAGTGCTCAGGGCCTCATTCCCAGCACACACGGGCCCCGGTACCGCTCACAGGGGGCTTGGGCACCAACGCCTGGCACATCACATGAGGACATGAGACCAGGAGCCAGGCCAGACTGGGCAGACCCAGGTCCATCCAGCCTTGTGTCCCATCTCTGGCACTGGCAGGGGTGGGTGCTAGAGGGGGGAGAGCAGCGAACTGGTCTCTCTAGGGTGCTCTGTCCCCTGCCCAGCACCCTCCCCAGCCTTCACTGTCACTGGGTTGAAGCTGCCCAAGGAAATATCTCTGCCCACGAGCCATGAATAGATGGATCCTCCATGGATGTATCCAGAACCTTGCTGACCCCAGCCCTGCTTTCGGCCTCCATCCTATCCTGGACCAGTGAAACCCACTCGTTCACAACATGTTGCATTAAGAAGTATTTGCACTTGCTTGTTTTTAACCCCGTCCCCTGCTCATTGCAGCGGTGCCCCTGGCACGGGGGGAACAACAGCTCCCTGCTCCCGTGGTCTTCACCCTTCCTGATGTTATAGGCCCCTGTCCTCTCCCCACCCCGGCCAACTCCTATCCACGCTGAAGACTCCTGGCCTTTTTTAGTCTCTCCTCGTCTGACAACGGCTCCAGGACCCTGCTCACGCTGGCTGCCCTTCTCTGGACTTTTTCCAGTTCAATGACATCCTTTTGGAGTTGCGGGGATCGGCTCTGCACACAGGATTCAGGCCGTGGGCGCCTCAGGGGTTTGCATAGAGGCAGGATGATGTTGGAATGAGAATCACAGAAAATTCAGGTTAAAGGGAGATCAGGAGGTCACATCTAGTGCAACGCCCTGCTCCAAGCAGGACCGGCCCCAACTACATCATCCCAGCCAAGGCTTTGTATACCTGGGTCTTAAATACCTCCAAGGATGGAGACTCCCCCACCGCTCTGGGTAACCTGCTCCAGTGCTTCACCACCCTCCTCCTGAGAAAGTTGTTCCTAATATCCAACCTCAACTTCCCTTGCTGCAGCTTGAGCCCGTTGCTCCTTGTCCTGGCATCTTCCCCCACGGAGAACAGCCCAGCTCCGTCCTCTTTGCAACCCCCTGCAGGGAGCTGAAGGCTGCAGAGGGAGGGGAAACCTCCCAGGCCAGGTTGAGCAGGGGGCAAATCCCTGCCTGTGCCCCCCCAAGAGCCTTGTAGCTCAGATTCCACACACTGTCTCAGCACATGCCACCATGCGTGTTTACCATGTGTGTTATCCATGTGTGCGTTTGTGTGTCCACGTGTGTGAACAGGTGTGTCTGCCTTGCATTGCATGGTGGGCCTGGGCATGCATGCACTGCTGCTGGATGTGCATGTGCTGAGTGTGGCACGTGTGCATGCATGGGCAGGGGGCATGCCAGGGGACGTGCGTGCTCCTGGACAGGGGCAAGGAGCAGCCGGGGGCCGGGGTGACCCGTCTTCCTCCCCAGGCCCCGGTGCAGGGTGCAGGGCGGGCAGCTGAGGTTCTCTCCCCAACTGGCTCTGCTTGGATGCTCTCCAATCCCATTGGCCAGCGCCTGGTCACCGTGACAACAGGATGCTGTCGCCATGCCAACCCCCTGCAGAGGTTCCCTAGGATGCCCCATGGGCTGTGTGCACTATCCCAGAATGCACTAGGGCACCCCAGCACCCATCAGGTGCCCCACGGCAGGGACAGCACGGCCTGGGCTTGGCTTGCAGCTGCTAGCCTGCTTGTCCCATGCCGGGACCCCCGCTCTGTCTGGGCAGAGACGGGCAGGAATGAACCCCGGGGACTTTCTCTTTCCCGTTCAGTGCGGTGCAAACCCTGCTCCTGTCCCCCTCCATCCTCCTGGGTGCCAGGTGGGGACCCCTGCCAGGCATGGGGCAGGGTGGGCAGCCAAGACCAGCTAGGGGGTCTCCCCCTCCCCTCCTCTCCCCTCTACCTCGCAGGGACACTGCAGCGATGGGTGCCCTGTTCACATTCCTCCCCACTTCAAAGGCCCCACAAATCACCCACTTTTCGGTAGAAGCCTGGGCATAAATCACCAAGGAGCAAAGGTTGCTCCCGGCTGCAGCCACGCTGGGCAGGACTGGGTTGCCAGAGGGCACTGGGCACCAACGGCACGGGTGCCAGGCCAGGGCCGTGCCCCCCTGCAGAGGGAGGGGAAACCCCCCAGGCTGAGTCAAGCTGAGCAGGGGGCAAATCCCTGCCTGCCCCCCCAAGGCAGTGTAAGTGAGGGGGCAAGAGCTGCCAGCCAGCACCCTGCAGCGCTGAGTCCCAGCAGGAGCATTGGCTCAGCACGATATCCATGTGAGGCCAGAGCTGTCGTGCCCGGGAAGGGGAAGCCATCAGGGCCCAGACTGGGAAAATAGGGGGAACATGTGGGGACAGGAGAGATTAGGTGCTGAGCAGCGTGGAGAAGCCCTGCTGGGCCCCCGGGTCACAGGAGGAGCCGGTGTCGAGCTGAGGTCGCTGCCGTGTGAGTCGCCATCAGTGGGTTTCAGAGTCAACATCCCGTGCCCCGGAAAGGAGGCGGTGGCTCTGCCAGGGGACCATCCCAGGTGCCTGCAGGCTCCGGCTGTGTCCGTCTGCCCCTACAAGCAGGGCAGCTGCCCAGCACGCAGCAGGCAGCCTCCTCTCTGCCGCCATGGGGAGCCCCTCTTTAGCGAGAGCTGGGATTGCAGCCTGGGGGTCCTGGCCTGGGGGTCCCAGGGGCTTGGGGCACTCAGCCCAGAGGGGAAGGGGTGCAGGGCGCGGCAGGGAGGGGAAGGGATCAGCATTGCAAATGCCAGCCAGCCCCTGGGCTGTGCAGCCTAGTGGTGCGGGGACTGCAGTGTGGCTGGGGGGGCCATGAGAAGGACACGGCTGCCCCCCTGTGGCCAGCTCTGGGCACTGCATGGGGCAGCAGCCAGGGGTGCAGGGGTGGCCAGTGCACCCCACCGGGGCAGCGCTGGGGGTCTGTGCCCCCGACAGGAGCTACCGCCATGCGGGGCATGGCCCTGCTGCCACCGCTGCCCCAGGAGCACCAAGGCAGGGGGCTGGGGGGGCCCGGGGCAGACCCAGGTGGAGGGACTCTGCTTGGAGCAGCTTCCAGGAGGGCTCTGGGGACCCCCATGGGGACAGGGAGCTGGGGGGGTCACAGCCAGAACGGGGGGCTCCAGGCAAGGGGTCAGGTGAGATGGGGCAACCACAGTCCCCCCTGCCACGGGTACTTCTACCCCCCCACACACACACACACAGATGCCTCCACCCTGCCACGTGGCCCTGTCATCCTCAGCCTTATCTCCCCAGCGCCCACCTGTGCAGCTGGCAGAGCCCCACCGAGGCAGCGACAACAAGGAGCCTTTGTGCTGCAGGCTGGGGGGAGTGGGGGTCCCAGCCCGACCCTGCCACCGCCCCCCCGGCGTGGCCTTGGGTGAGTGCCCGTCTTCTCCGTGCCCCTTCCCTCCCTGCCCCCCAGCCCTGCCCGGCCTCGGCTACCCCAGGTACCCCAAGGGGGGGTGGGGGTCCCAGCTCCTGCTTCAGACGGGAACGGGCTGGGCAGGGAAACCCAGCCAACAAGGGCAGGGCCAGGAAATGCCCCCGCGCATTGGCTCAGCACTCATGTCCCCCCACTCCTGTACTGCACTCTCCTCCCTTCCGCAAGGGCTCCGGGGGAAACTGAGGCACGCAGCCACAGGGGCTCAGCCCTGCACAACACGGGGCTCAGTGATGGTGCTCCCTGGGTGGGGTGGGAACAGCCCTAATTCTGCCCCAGAGGGACCCCGGGGTGCTGAGAGCCGCTGTCAGCGCCCGGCCCCCGCCCACGACCTGGCAGGCAATGCCCCCCCACCCTTCCCGGCCCCGGCTAATCTCCCCGACTGACAGACGGGCCTTTGATCTGCTCTTCCCTTGCTGTCAGCAGCCTGCGGCAAGGCCCACGGGGCCAAGGGACCCTCCTCTGGATTTACACCTGCTGCAGCTGAGCCCCTGCACAGCTGCCCCCCAAACACGGGTCCTGCAACCATTCACCGGGGCAGCAGCTCCTCTAGTGCCCACGCTGCCCGCAGGGACCTATCCACCCAGCCCCTGCACCCTCCTGCTGGAAGAAACCCCAAAGCCAAGGGAGAATCCCCATTCTGTGCCAGCACTACAGGGCCCATGACACGTGGTAGAGCCATTCTCGCTTCAGCTAGCAGAGGGCCCATTCCTGACCCTCGCCGCACACCCTGTTGCAATAGAGGAGCCGGCTGGCTTTGGTGGAGATGCCGGGGCCTGGTGACAGCCGTGAACCACCATCCCCGGGTGAATGGGGGTTATAGTCCCCGGAGGCTGGGGCACGAGGCGGGTACAGTCGTGGGCACAGACGGGGGGAACAGCTGCCACGGGAAGTACAGTCATGTTTCTGGCTTCACTCTGCCCCCCAGACCACTGCTTGGAGCACGAGTTTGCCAGGTCTCTGCCTAGTTCCCGGGAGAGCACCATGATCCCAGCGCCGTCACCGCCAGCTGCCCTCTTGCTCGCACACCCTGGGTCAGGCTGGATGTGACCCCGCAGCTCCCTGCCAGGCCCGCGGCTCTGGGACTCTGGGATGTGAATGCGGGAGCCGAGGCTGCGGGGGGCTAATGAAGACCGTGCCTGGATCCTTAACGACCGCCAGCCCAGGGGGTTGGGGCACTGGCACCAGGGGGGACCTGGGAGGGCAGCAGCCTGGCCTGGCACTGCTTCCCGTGGCTGTGTGGCACCATGCGAAGGAGCCCAGCTCCGCGCTGAGCCTGGGGGACGTGTGCCCCCAGTGCAGCCCCCACCTACCCCCTGCCAAACTCCCCCAAATTCCTGCCCATCCTCGCCCGGCCTGGCAGACAGCCGTGCCCCGGCATTGGCAGGGGGATACGTGGGGGGCACTCCAGGCCCCAGCGATGGGGAGAGGAGGGAGCAGGCGGCTGGGGAAGCGGCAGGAAATTCTCCAGAGCGACAGAGAATCAACCGGCCACGTGACGGCACCGCGCGTCAAGAGATGGGTCCCGGGAATGAACACCCCAGAGGCCTGGAAAGCAGCCGGGCAGGCCAGGGATCCTGGGAGACGCTTCAGAGCCGGAGCAGGGCGCCCGCGGGAGATGCCAGGGCTGGGGGGACGCTGCAGCACGGGGGGGCCATGGAGAGGCTGAGCGGGAGGGTCGATGCTTGTGCTCTGCTGGGGGTGTCCCAGGCTGGGGCTGTGCTGGCTGCCCTCCCCTGGGGTTGGGGGTTCAAGCCCCTCCAGAGGCGCTGGGTGCTGGGGCTGTGCTCAGCTGTGCTGATGCTCCTGTTGGGACTCAGCCCTGCAGGGTCCTGGCTACAGGCTCTTGCCCCTGCTTTCTCTGCCTTGTGCGGGGGGGAGGCAGGGAGTTGCCCCCTGCTCAGCCTGGCCCGGCCTGGGGGGTTTCCCCTCCCTCTGCAGCGGGGGCACGGCCTGGGCCCGGGCTCTCCCCAGCGCCCACCAACCCCCCGGCAGCAGCAGGACGCCCTGTATCCCGAGACGAGGTGCAGGGGCAATGCCTGTGTCGCGCAGACCTCGGAGGTGCATAACACTATCGCCGCAACAGCCCCGGGCATCGCCCCCACCCCTCAGAAAGCAGGGGGGGCTGCGGCAATGACGGCGGTGAAGCATCCTGGCAGGGGTGCTGCAGGCGGGGTCCGTAGAGCCATTGCCACGTGGGCTGTGGTGCCACAAGCTGCTCTCACGCGGCCGGGGGAGCTGAAGCTGGCTGGCACGTGTGCTGTACCACGGAGGTGGCGCAGGACCTGGGCAGCCCCGATTGCATGTCGCATCCCCACGCTGCCAGGCACAAAGGACCCGCGGCCTCCTTCCCCCGCCCAACCTCCAGCACTGGCCAGCACTGCCCATGGTCATGGCCACGGAGGCTCTGCCCGCACTGGGGACAAAGGTCCCTGCTGCGAGCCCTTGAACCTGTCTGTCTGATAAGGGGAGTTAATGATCAGCGCGGGGGAACGCCACCCCCGCCACACTGCCGCCTGCTCCGTGCAGGCAGCCCGGGCATGGTGGCACACGGCTGGGGCAAGGCCTGGGCTGCTGCACCCCACAGGACCGGGCGCGCTGGCTCCATCCCGCACCCGGCTTCCTGCACCCAACCTCCTTCCCTCGTGTTGGCGTGGCCCAGGGCTGCCGTGGCCCGACAGCAGCCCCCGCATCCCCCCCTTCCTCGTTGCTGTCTCCTCCTTGGCTCTCTCCAGGCTCAAGCCAGTGCCTGGATGACCCTGCACTTGGTGGCTTGAAACCTACCCCTGAGCGAGACACAGGCTGTGCGCCTGAGTCCCCCATGTACACACATGTACATGCACCCCCCCCCAAGGAAATAGGGGGCAATGCAGAACAGGGGGGGAGGCCAGGCTGCAACAGACAAGCAGGATGCTGGGGTTAAGGGACTTGCCCAGGGACATCTGGGAAGGCAGTGGCAGAGCTGGGACCATTTCATTTTCATGTTCTGGGCCTGGGGGGAACAACAGCTCCCTCTCCCTTGGTCTGTAGCCTGCGAGATGTTATAGACCTCTGTCCTCTCCCCCCTCGGCCAACTCCTTTCCAAGCTGAAGTGTCCCGGCCTTTTTAGTCTCTCCTGATCTGGCAGCAGCTCCAGGCACAACCCTCTTCGGGTGCCACGAGGCGGGGGCCACACCGTGGGAGCTGTGCAAACACCCACCTGCGTGGTCAGCCCAGAGCTGTGCAACGGGAACCACCAGCATCACAAGCCTCCCGCCCTGCCGGGTCAGCCCGAGCTCTTGGCCCCAGACCCGCGCCGGGATGTCTCCGGAGTCAAGGAGCAGGGGGTAGCTCCGAGCCCGGGGTGCCAACGAGGCCTGGAGAAGAAGGAGGTGGAGACCCACAGGGCTCAGACACTTCAGCTGTTGTTCACCGGCGGCGGAGCCCGTGGGCTCAGTTCGGAGAGCTCCTCCGATCCCCCAGAAGCAGCGACAAGGGAAACAAAGGCCGCCTGGGCAGCATTCGGGCTGGGCATGGAGCCGGCTGAGGGGAGGGGAGGGGAGGGGAGGGGAGGGGGCGGCTCCAGGCAGCCAGGCG
>NW_005843468.1:50092-55413 GCF_000455745.1 Alligator sinensis
AGCCCCGGCCGGTCTCGGCCTCCTGCGTTGGCTTCGCTCCAGGTTGGCAGCACACGAGGCTGAAAGAAACACGGCGGGGAGTGGAGGAAGGACCGCGAAGCGCTGCGGATGCACGAGGTCACTGTCCCCGGCACAGACTGGGGGCTGGGAACAGCTGGGCCAGCGCTCCTGCTCTTCGACGTTTCCAGTGATGGAGACTCCACAGCGTCTCTAAGTGCCTGTTTCAAGGCTTCGCCACCCTCATCTCCAGCACCAGCCCTGCCGGGACCCTCCGTGCTGGAGGAACAGAGGAAAACCCTCCTCCGACCCGGGCGCTTGCCCTCCGGCTCCGCTCTCTGCCCCAGGACATGGGAGATGGGGCAGGACGGGCCTGGGGTGTCCCCCAGGAAATGGCAGCTCTGATACTTCTTGTGCCCCATGTGCAGGACGTTGCACTTCACCTTGTTGACTCTCTTCTCAGTGCCCACGGGCCGTTTCTGCAGTCTCTGCAGGTCCTGGTCCCTCCCAGCCCAGCAGCTCAATGATTTCTATGGTGGTACTGCTGCCATCCGCCAAACTGCTGGAGAAACCCAGGGGATTCCAAGGATCACCCCAAAAACCCAACCCCTGGTCACCGCAGAGCCCCCTGCCCCGGACCCTGTTGCCCTGATCTGGTTTCTGCACTGCCGACTTGTCCAGTCCTTGTTCCTCCTCCCTTCAAACCTCCCTGGAAGTCGTATCAGGTGCATCTCCACCAGCCCGGATCCTCTCTGCTCCTTGTACTTTGGGCAACCCATCTCTGGTGCTCTCTTCCAGGAGGCAGAGGGAAGTGGGAGAGAAGCAGAGACCTTGTTCACCTAAACAATCATAGGATCCTAGAGCCACAGGGCCTGCAGTGTGCTGTGCTGTCGCATCCAGTCCTAAGGCAGGATTGGCCCCGTGCAAACCCATCGCTGCTCCTCGACCCTCCTGCACAGCACCCTTCCAGCCTCTCCTTGCACCCTCCCGTGCTGCAGGGTCCCCCGGCCTGAGCGTCTCCTCGTGGCTGCCCTGCTTGGGTCATGCAGAGGTGTCTCTTGGTAAATATTCCCTGTCTGGGGCTCTTGAAACCCAAAGTTTCCCTTCCCGCAGGTGCCCCCAGCTCAGCTCAGCTCAGCAGACGTCTGCAGGACAACACAGCTCTCCCTTCCCTGCTTCTGGATGGGCCAAGGGGGTAACGCTGCTGCCTCCTGCTTGGGTTCGGAGACACCCAAAGCTTCCAGTGCCATTACCTGCATATTGACCCACAGCCGTTCTGGAGCCGGAGTCGGCTGGGCGCAGGTCTTTGGAAGGTGCCCCGCTCCCGGGGCCCTTTCTCCTGCTTTATTCTTCCTGGACAGATTAGATGCAGCGCTGGCCGCATGCCAACCCTCCCTCTTGGTTTCACAAGCAAGGCCGGGCCTATTGCAGGTGAGATCTTCTCCCTCTGGATTTCAGCCCTTGCCAAGATTTCCTGTGTTCTGTGCTGCCGGAGGAGGTGCCTCCCCTGGTACACCGCGTGTCCATTCCCTGGGCACAGTCTTGGGGCTGGAAAAGCTCACACACGAGCCTCAGATCCATGCCAACATACCATGGCTGCAGGCACAGCCTCTTCCAACCTTCCTGTGCTTCACGACAGCTCATCACCTCCTTTTCCAGAGCACCTACGAGCAGCCCTGAACTTGAGAGGGCCTGGTCGGGCCACACTGCTTGAGAAGCACAGAAAGAGGCAGTTCAGGAGTGCAAGCAGCCGTCCAGAGTCACGGACTCATAAAACGAGGGTGAGAAGGGACCTCGGGAGGTCACATCTAGTCCAACCCCTGCTCCAAGCAGGACCAGCCCCAGCTACATCATCCCAGCCAGGGCTTGGTCTACCCGGGTCTTAAACACCTCCAAGGATGGAGACTGCACCACCTCTCTGGGGAACCTGCTCTAGTGCTTTACTACCCTCTAGTAAGATTTTTTTTCCTAATATCCAACCTCAACTTCCCTTGCTGCTCCTTGTCCTGTCATCTGCCCCCAGTGAGAACAGCCCGGCTCCAACCTCTTTGCAGCCCCCCTGCAGGGAGGTGACGGCTGCTATTCAATCCCCCTCAGTCTTCTCTTCTGCAACTAAATCAGCCCAGGTCCCTCAGCCTCCCCTCACCAGTCCTGTCCCCCAGCCCACCACCATTTTCATCGCCCTCCACTGGACTGTCTCCAATGTGTCCACATCCTTTCTGTCGTGGGGCCCACAGCTGGACACAGGACTCCAGATGTGGCCTCCCCAGTGCTGAACAGAGGGGAAGAATCACTGCCCTTGATCTGCTGGCACCGCTCCTACCCATGCAGCCCAGGATGCCGGTTGCCTTCCTGGCACAAGGACACACTGCTGGCTCCTGTCCAGCTTCTTGTCCCCCGTCCCCCCAGGACCTTTCCTGCAGAGCTGCTGCCCAGCCCGTCACCCCCCCAGCCTGCCCCAGTGCAGGGGATCGCTCCCTCCTCAGTGCAGCACTTTGCACTTGTCCTTGTTGAACCTCAGGAGATTTCTTTTGGCCAACCCTCCAATCTGTCCAGGTCACTCTGAATCTCAGCCCTTCCCTCCAGCGTATCTACTACTCCCCCCAGCTTGGGGTCATCTGCAAACTTGCTGTGGGTGCGCTCCACCCCACCTTCCTTCCACATTGTTGATGAAGATATTGAGCAGATATCTCCATGATGCATGGAGCAGAGAGGAAGAGGAGGGTGCAACCAGCACAACCCAGCAGCTGGGACAACCCCATAGCAGAGCACAGGCATTGCAACACCTAGTTTACCCCACGTCCGGTGACGGCCCAGCCTGTCCTTGAACCCTCCAGACCTACCGCAAAGGACCTTGGCAGGAGCAGGCTTCCCTGATGGCTGAATGACCTAACAAAAAAGGCAGTTTGCAAAAGCACTGATCAGAGAGAACAGGGGGAGAAAACAACCCAGTAGCTGTACAAATGGAGAAGGACAAAGACATGGCTTGGAAAGCAGGGATAACAAGAGGCAAGCTGTAGCGAGGGGCACCCCGACTCCGAAAGCGGGGGCGCTGGTAGTGTGGGTTGCACGTCCTGTGCCGTTACTGCTGTCTGGGTGTTTTCGCTGAGCCGGGCCAATGGCTAGAGAGCCTCGCTAGCGCCCTGCCCCTGGCCTAAGAGACAATGACCTTTTTGGAGCTTTTCCCACCAAATACGCTTGCAATCGTTCTGCATCTCACCCGAGCTGCAGGAGCCAAGTAGCAGACAACGGAGCCCAGGGACCTGCCTGAACCCAGAGAGGCAGCACAGAGGAGGGTGGGGGACACTCCCACGGGACCCGCGTGCCTCAGATCAAAGCAGCAGGAAACGCATGGAGCCGGCACCGGGCCCTGCAGAGGTCTGGCACGCTGGGCAGATCTGGGATTTCAAGAAGTGGGGTGCACAGAACAGGAGGCACGGTTTTCTCCTGTCAGAGAGCACCCAGAAGCTTTCCTAACAGATCAGGGGCTCGGCATTGGAGACCAAAGCAAAAAACAAGTCGAACTTTATTGGCACACGCACTTATTTGCTAAAATATTACGTTTAAGAAAAAAAAAAAAAAAAGTCGAAAGAGTCACAAGATCTGGTGTGATTAGCCCTGTAGTCTACAGCTCCACGTACATCTCTTACTCAAATCCGTGAGGCAAAATCTAGCTTTCTTGATAAGGCCCCTAATACTTCACTGTGGGTGCATCTACATGAGACGCGAACTGCGGAGTAGCCTCATAACACTGTGCAGGAACGTGCGGGACAAATACCACACTAATCTGCCACTGTGCAGTAGTATTAGGCTACTTCACTGTAAACCCGTGTGCCAGCACTACTGCGCAGTAGTGTGAGTTACTGCCCGTTGACCTCGAACTCGGTTCTCCAAGTACTAAGCTTAAGTGCAGTAACTACGATGCATTAACGACTGCAAACGCGCCAAGCGAGTCATGGCTTCTCCCGACTGGAGCTTGTTGGCTAGAGTCTACGGGGCTGGCAGAGAGACGAGCAGGGAGGGCTGGGACAGGCGCCTCCAGCAGGAAGGGTAGTTTGGAGGGTGGAATATCAAGAGCGTTAAAAAGGAGAGAGGGCGGCTCACGCCTGCAGAACAGGAGATACCAGCAGGAACGGGGAGATGATAATGAGCCGGCATGTCATGAGCTGATGCAAAATAAGGGTTGGGAGGGAGCTCAGGAGGTCGCATCTAGTCCAAGCCTCTACTCCAAGCTACATCATCCCAGACAAGGCTTTGCTCCTTGTCCTGCCATCTGCCCCCGCTGAGAACAGCCCAGCTCCATCCTCTTTGCAGCCCCCCTGCAGGGAGGTGAAGCTGCTATTCAATCCCCCTCAGTCTTCTCTTCTCCAGACTCAATCAGCCCAGTTCCCTCAGCCGGTCCTCCCACATCACTGTTACACCTGCGCTGCAGGTAGGCTGGAGGTAGCTGGGCCGCAGCCATGAGTGAGACCTCAGACCGTACAGGATGCATTGATTTACTGACAGATGAAACACAGCAAAATGAAATGGTTATATGCAGGTTATTTCCAGGTCTCGCTGCAGTCAGCCAAGACTTGTCCTATTCCAGATAGAGATATTTCCTTCTTTTGTGGCCAGCCCAGACCTCCACGTGACTCCCGACCATGTCCTAAATCTATGCTGCCTCAAGCATCCTGGTAGTCTGCAATCGATCGTATCTGTGCTATTACAGTTTGTTCCGTGTGTGTGTTCCTCTCTCTTCACTACTGTGGATAGGTCCCGACATATCCCCTCCGTGCTAGGGCTCAATGCTGGCTTCAAATCGTGTTGCTATTTCTAATACCCTGGGCGCATCTACACGTGCACACTTACTGCACAGCAACCAAAATGACCGTGCTGTATGGGTGCGTGTCTACACATGCACACCATTACTGCACGGTAAATATGGCAACTTCCACTGACTCGTGTGTAAATGTGATCCCCGTGTCCTGCAAGTATCAAATCAACGCCCGATTAGTTACTGCGCAGTCACGCTGTGTGTGTGTGGACTGAGCCTGATGATGAAGGGCGTTGGAGCCGGAAAGCTTGGAGAAAAAGATACTTTTGCAATTTCGTCGTTGGGCGAAGGAAAGGTATCATCTCTGCACCGGCATCAGCTCTGCAAAAAGCAGCCGGGTCTTTGCCCTTGTCCCGCCTGACCCCCAGGCCAGGGGCTTTCTCGTGCTCCAGCCTCCAGGTGCCCGGGCTCTGCCATCCTCCCTGCCCCCCGCGCAGGGCACCGGGTCGGTGTGCAGGGGCGGATCCTGCCGCGGGCTGGCCCTGGCCCCGGCCCCGCGGCCCCGGGA
>NW_005843468.1:56108-58838 GCF_000455745.1 Alligator sinensis
CCCCCTGCCTGCCCCCCCCCCCCGGGCCCCCCCCCTGCCATTCCAGGATCCTTCCCTGTGCCCTCCAGCCTGGGCACCCCGCCACCCCTCCCCATGCCCTCCAGCCTGGGCAACCCCCTGGCAACCTGGGATTCTTCCCCGTACCCTCCAGCCCAGGCACTGCCCTGGTACCCCAGGACCCCCTGCCCGTGCCCTCCAGCCCGGGCACCCCCCACCCCCGGGTCACCCTCCCCATGCCCTCCAGCCTGGGCACCCCCTGCCATCCCAGGATCCTTCCCCGTGCCCTCCAGCCCGGGCACCCCTATATCACCCTGGGACACCTCTCCATGCCCTCCAGCCCGAGCTCCCCCCTGGCAACCCGGGATCCTTCCCCATGACCTCCAGCCCAGGCACCCTCCTGCCACCCTGGGACCCCCTGCCTGTGCCCTCCAGCCTGGGCACTGCCCACCCTGGGACCCCTCCCCGTGCCCTGCAGCCCGGGCACCCTCTGCCCCTGGGACTCCCTGCCCATGCCCTGCAGCCCAAGCACCCCCCCGCCACCCTGGGACCTCCTGCCTGTGCCCTCCAGCCCGGGCACCCCCCTGCCACCCCGGGATCCCTCCCCATGCCCTCCAGCCCAGGCACCCTCTTTGCCCTGGGCCAGGAGCCCCATCCTGGGGCCCCCCGAGCACTGGGCTGGGACCTCCGTCAGCCTGGTTAGGGACCCCTGCCTCAGTTTCCGCAGGGGGGCACAGGGAGGCTGCCCAGTCTCCCTGGCTGTGGGGGGCACCGGGCACCCGTGGGAAACCGAACCCCTTGTTTTCTTCTGGAACAAAGAGGCTTCAGGGAGCCATAAAGCCCCAGTCAGGCCGGCTTGGCGGGTGGACAGGGGGGCGGCATGCCAGCCCCGTCCTGGCCCAGGGGCAGCTGCTGGTCATGGCCATGGGGCTGGCAGAGACCTGCAGGGTCACATCCAGCCCTCGTCTCTTCTGCTGAGCCGGGTGCTAGGGGCTGGATGCTGGAGGCAGGGGCCGGAGCCGCCTCGCAGATCCTGCTGCTCCCCGTGGGCCCTGTCCTAGGAGCAAGACAAGGGAAGACTCATGCCCTGCACCCCCCCGACTGCCCAGGCCCAGGCAAGGCCTGGCGCGGTGGCCCAGCCGGCTCCGCTGAGGCCGCAAAACTGGTTCCTGTGTCTCTGGATGTGTTTTTTCCCTGGCACTAGAATTGCAGCTGGAGCCGGGGGTAGGGGAGGCACCGGCCAGGCAAGGCAGGTCTGCAGGAATCTGAGCCGTGGGGCTGGGCACGGCCGCATGTAGGGGTTGAGCTCCTGGCCCCGTCTCCCTCCACGATGGGTGGAGCCGAACCTGTCTGGGCTTCACGCCTGCGCCTGGGTCTCCTTGGCAGCCTGAGCCTGCGACGCCTGGCACCCTGGAGCGCCCGCCCTGCCCTGCGCCATCGGTCCGGTGCAGCCGGTCCGTATCAGTCCCTCTGCCTTGCAGCTGATCTCCAAGCAGGCGTATGGGCCCCTGTGGAAGTCGTCCCTGGGGCCTTACACCAACATCAACGTGGCCTGCCCCGAGCTGCTGGAGCAAGTGCTGCGGCAGGAGGGCAAGTACCCGGTGAGGAGCGATATGGCGCTGTGGAAGGAGCACCGCGACGCCCGGGGCCTGCCCTACGGCCCCTTCACTGAGTGAGTCCGGCACGTGGCGGCCTGGCCCGGCCCTGGCTGCCTGGCTCCAGGCTTGGGGAACCGGGACGGGGCCCCCAACTTCTCTCAGGGAGTCTGGCTCCTGCTTCTCCCTGCGGGCACGGGCAGTACCAGGTCCTGAACCAGGGGGATGGTGGATGCAGGGTGCCCAGGCCTTGTCTACGCTATGGCCCTGGGCACGGTGATAAACCCCACTGCTGCAGACGCAGTGCACATCACCTGCAGCGGAGCCCCGTCTACACTAGGGCTCATCTCAGTCCAGGCGCGGGGGGCTGCCGTGGGTGCAGCTCAGTCTGATGCTCGTGCCCCGTGCAGGGATGGGGAGCGCTGGCACCGGCTGCGCCCGGGGCCGAGGGAGGCCGTGCTCTACACCGGGACTATCAACGCCGTGACGTCCGACCTGCTGGGGCGGCTGGAGGCCGAGCGGCGCGGCAGCCCTTCAGGCCGGGGCGTGGGCGACGTGGCCAGCCTGCTCTACCGCTTCGCCTTGGAGGGTGGGTGCGGGGCCAGGGCGGGGGCCGGGGGGCCCTGCTGGCCATCAGCCCCGTGGCCCTGCCCGTCCCAGCCCCTCCCTTCTCCCCCCAGGCATCGCCAGCATCCTGTTCGAGACCCGCATCGGGTGCCTGGAGCCGCAGGTGCCGCCCGAGACCCAGCGCTTCATCGCCGCCATCGGCTGCATGTTCCGCGACTCCGTCTTCGTCACGGCCCTGCCCGCCTGGACCCGGGCGCTGCTGCCCTTCTGGGACCGCTACCTGCGCAGCTGGGACACCATCTTCGCCTTCGGTCCGTGCCAGCGCGGGGGAGGCTGGGCCGTAGGTCCAGAGGCAAAGGGAGCGGCGGGGTCGCATCCAGCCCGAGGCAGGATCAGCCCCATCTAAGCCCAGGCCCAGGCTGTGGGCCCGCTGCAGGGGGAGGGGAAACCCCCCAGGCCGGGGGTGGGGGCTGGGGGACTCCTGGGATCTGGCTGTGCCTGGGGGGGTCCTGGCTGGACGGGACCGGTGCGAGTAGGGCAGGGGGGGTTGCTGCCAGCTGGGCCCTGCCTG
>NW_005843468.1:59402-64121 GCF_000455745.1 Alligator sinensis
CCCCCGCAGGCCCGGGCCGCCCTTCCCCGCGAGGTCACCGGCGTCGGCGGGGGACAGGTCCCCGATGCCCCCCACCTGGCGCAGATGCCGCTGCTCAAGGCCATCGTCAAGGAGACGCTCAGGTGGGGCTGGGATGCTCTGGACCTGTCCAACCCCCAGGGACCGCGAGCGCACAGGGGGTGATCCTGCCTGGGAGGGAAACTGAGGCAGGGGAAGCAGAGGCTGCTCCCTGCATCTCCCATGTGGCTCTAGTACCAGGGTTGGGGGTCAAGCCCCTGCCACCCCCGAGCAGCCTGGCACGGCCCTGCCACGCACCTTCCTCCAGGCCCTGGGAAAACAGGCACTGTAGTGACCGGCCCGGCCTGGCCCGGCCCCGGGGTCACCCCCTTAGCGTTAAACCAGAGCAGAGTGACCCGCTGGCGGGCGCCCGTCTCGCTACGGCGTCCGTGCGATCGCCACGCGTGTCATGTCCTAGGTCATGTCTCTGAGCAGAGACGCACAGCTCTGTTCTTGCCATACATCCTGTTTGCTACGTTAGATACATTATAGCAGATCTACACACTGCTACATATTACTGCTGGGTGTATTATTTGCTAGATTATATATAGTATAGCATATGTATATTGCTAAATATGCTTGTTAGATATTTTATTTGCTAGATTTTATATATATATATAGCTATATATTATTCCCATCTATTTTATTTGCTAGATGATATATATCATAGCCTATATATATATATTGCCTTATATAATTGCTATATATCTTATTTTCTAGATTATATATTCTAGTATGCATATATATGTATAGCTATGTATCACTTGCTGGATTACTTATATTAAATATATTGCTGTATATATTCTTTGTTACATTATATATAGCATAGTATGTATATTACTATATATATTATTTGCTAGATTATATATGACACATAGCTATACATATGGTATGCCATATATAATCTAGCAAATAACATATAGCAATAGCATACCATGTATATAACTATATTTTACTGCTATATGTTATTTGCTAGATTATATATGTTAGATCATATGCATAATTGCAGGATTACATTTGTTATGTCATATATATTT
The DNA here is from genome assembly GCF_000455745.1 of Alligator sinensis. NCBI lineage: Eukaryota > Metazoa > Chordata > Crocodylia > Alligatoridae > Alligator > Alligator sinensis. The sequence goes on from NW_005843468.1 coordinate 60,497, forward strand.
TGCTCTATATTATTGCTAAGTATATGATTTGCTAGATTATACATAACGTTTAAAAAACCCCAACACACCAGGCCAAAAAGAGTCGAGATAGCTGGTGGCCCGAGTCCCGCAGTCATTAGAGGCAAATGGACGTCTCTTCTTTAGTTCATAACACACGTCGCCTTCATACGTGCCCTGACGGCACCTGCAGCACTTCACTGTGGGTTGTGTCTGCCCCCAGGTTCGCAGGCCCACGTGTAACAGAGCTGGGGGTGCGCTCTGTTACTCACGGGGGCACAGGCAGCAGCAAAGCAGCCTGCAGCTGCAATCCCAATTAGGCAGGACCGCCTGACTGGAAACAGGGCCCAACTGTTTCCTATAAGAGCAGGGCCCTGAGCAGTGCAGCCGGCATCCTGCTGCCAGCAACCGGGAGGACGCCACCCGGCTGAAGCTGCTGCTTATGAACACCCTTGGAGGTCTGGGGGGGACTATGGGGATGGTAGAAGTTGCCCTGTCCTGGGGCATGACATACAACTACACCCTGCTGGGGTAGGATAGTCTGGTGGGGCTGCCCATGGTGGGGTGGTCCCTGGAAATGCCAGGCCAGTCGTCTTCCCAGTGAAAAGCAAGTACCGGGCACCTTGTAACCCCGGCCCCCACAGCTCAGGTCCCAGCAGGGGACCAGGCTCCCTGTGAGCTCTGAGGTTTCAATAAGAGAGCTGGGTGTGAGGCCCCAGTGTGAGCATGAAAAGACCACGAGGGTCCCAAGTGGGGCTGGGAGCCCTGAATGGTGTGATCAAGAGCCCAGTGTGAGGGCATAGGGATTGCAAGCTCCAGTGAGGAGTGGGAGTCCCATGTGAGACTCTGGAGCATGGGTCCCAGTGCGAGGGCACAGGCTCATGAGCCAGGTGTTAGGTCAAACAAGTTAAGGCCGGGTTTCAGGCTGGACAGGCTATAGCGGGGTGTCAGGCCATGCTGAGCTGGAGGCCTGAACAAACTTGGGCCAGGTGTTAGGCCATGGATGCCATCTGCGAGGTATGGGACATGGTATAAGGGAAGGTTCGGAGCCGTGTATAGACCCTTGGCATGAGGGCAAGTAAATGGGCAGCCTCCCGCCTGATTGACATCTTAATCGGTATCATCAAAGGCATGGCAGGCGAGGAAGGCGGGCGGTTAGCCCGGAGACAAGTGGGCAGGCCAACGACTGACTGGCCCAGGGTTGCCAACTTGTTATATCACACCTGAGTGAACGTTTCTAGCTAGAGCCGGTGGACCGGGCTGGGAGGTGGCAGCCAGCAGAGGAAAGGCTGGTTTGGGCAAGAGAACACAAAGAGCTTGAACAAGGAGAGAGGGGCGTTCACACCTGGGAGTGGAGACTGGTTAGCAGTGAGCCGTGAGGCTGGGTGAGGCCCTTGCTGCTGCCTGGATAGAAATGTGGCTGCCTCTGCCAGCAGCTGGGGTTAAACTTTGGGTGGAGCTGGAATCGTGGCAGGGGCCACAATTGCATCATGACACCCCCAAGATAACTGGCAGATAAGGGGCAGGGGAAGAAGAGGCAGGTAGGAACATGCCCAGGGATGCTCGGGTTGGGGTGTTCTGGGCTCCCCCTGCCACGTTAACACCCCCATTCCCACAGGCTGTACCCCGTCGTGCCCACCAATGCACGGATCATTGTGGAGAAGGATGTCGTGGTGGGGGACTATCTCTTCCCCAAGGACGTGAGTGTGGGCTGGGCCTTGAAACAGGGAGGGGGAGGGAGGACTGTGCATGGAGATGACGCCTGTTTGGCACCGTAGCGTGTCCCAGCTTGGACGGGCCAGGGCTGAACCTGGGGGTGGAGGAGGAAGGACCGGGGTAGAAGGGGCTGTGGGTCAGGAGCGAGGCGCATGAGCAGGGGCTGTGGGTCAGGAGTGAGGGGCATCGAGGGCTGGGAGTTTTCCCGATGTCACGGTGCCCTGCTGCCCTGCAGACGCTGTTCGTCCTGGCGCACTACGCAATGGCTCATGATGAGCACAGCTTTCCAGAGCCAGAGCGCTTCCTGCCCCAGCGCTGGCTCCGGGCCGGGGCCACCCCCCACCACCCCTTCAGCTCCATCCCCTTCGGCTATGGCGTCCGCGCCTGTGTTGGCCGCCGCATCGCCGAGCTGGAGATGTACCTGGCCCTGACACGGGTGAGTGGGGGAGCCTCTACTTGCATGTGCATGCACAAGTATGTGTGTGATGCATATGTATGTGCGTGTGAATGTATTGGTGTGCACACGTGCATTCAAACGTGTATGTGCAATTGTGCCTGGGAAGGCACTAGTGTGCACGCGCCTGTTCACAGGTGCATGTGTGCCTGGGCATGTGTGGGTGTTCACATGTGCACTTGTGCATGAGTGGTTGTGTGCTGGCATGTGAATGCCTTTGTGTGCATGTGTGTGCTTTCACACATGTGAGATTTTCTGTGCACAGGAATACATTTGTGCAGGTATGTGTTCCTGCGTGCACTTGTGCATCTGCGTGTGTGTGTGTGTGTGTGTGTGTGTGTGTGTGTGTTCAGGTGCATGTGCGCACATTCCTATGTTTGCATGTGCTCCTCTATGCTGGTGTTTGCATGTGCACATGTTCACACGTGTGTGTCCATCTGTGGGTCCATCTGTGTGTCCATCTGTGGGTCTGTCCAGGTGCATGTGTGTGTGGCCACATCCAGCCCTGACACAGGCCCCTGCAGTGGCCGCGGCCTGGACAGAGCTGGTGGCTGGGAGAAGAGCCCCGCAGGAGGGAGCTGCAGGAGGGGAGAGGACCCGTCTCTGGGGCCAGGACCAGAGCTCGGCCCCAGCTGGGTTAGGAAAGGAGGTGGATGGGGCTGGGATCCGCTTGTGGAAGAGACTGGCACCTTCTGGCTCCGGGAGGTCCAGCTTGACCTCCCCAGGCTGCCAGGCAGAGCGGAGGAGCGGGGTCAGAGCCCCAGCGCTGCGGGGTGGGGGGAGCTTTGGGGTTGCATCCAGCCCGAAGCAGGATCCGCGCCATCCAACCCCCCCAGACAAACCCTGGGCGCGACCTCGGAGCTGCACGACACCCCCGGGCATCGCCCCTGCCCCGGGATAGAGGGGGGCTGCGGCCACCAACACCCCCCTGGCAGCAGTAGGTTGGTGGGTGCTGGAAAGAGCCCAGGCCCAGGTCGTGCCCCCGCTGCAGAGGGAGGGCTAAGCTGAGCAGGAGGCAAACCCCGGGCTGCCCCCACCCCCTCAAAAGGCAGCGTGAGCAGGGGGGGCGGGGGGCAACAGCCTGTAGCCAGGACCCTGCGGGGCTGAGTCCCAGCAGGAGCATTGGCGCAGCCCCAGCCTGGGCTACAGCCAGCAGCCAGAGCCTCTGGGGGGGCTTCAACCCCCTGACCCAGGAGGCAGCCAGCACAGCCCAGCCTGGGACACCCCCCAGCAGAGCACGGGCACCGCTGCGCCTTGACCCTCCCGCCCAGCCTCTCCTTGCACCCTCCTGTGCTGCAGCGTCCCCCAGTCCTGGTGTCTCCCTGCTTGGGCCATGCAGAGGTGTCTCCCCAAAGCCAGCCTCAATCTGCCTCCAGCCCTGGCTCTGCATCCTCTCCTCTGGGTCAGCTGGGCTGGGGTGTGACCCTTCCAAGGCTCTGGCCAGCTGGGCCTTGCTGT
>NW_005843468.1:64318-68731 GCF_000455745.1 Alligator sinensis
TCCCAGACAAGGCTTTGTCTACCTGGGTCTTAAACACCTGCAAGGATGGAGACCGCACCACTTCTCTGGGGAGCCTGCTCCAGTGCTTTGCTGCCCTCCTGGCGAGAAAGTTTTTCCTAATATCCAACCTCAACCTCCCTTGCTGCAGCTTGAGCCCATTGCTCCTTGTCCTGCCATCTGCCCCTACTGAGAACAGCCCAGCTTCATCTTCTTTGCAGCCCCCCTGCAGGGAGGTGAAGGCTGCTATTCAATCCCCCTCGGTCTTCTCTTCTGCAGACTCAATCAGCCCATTTCCCTCAGCCTCTCCTCACATGTCACGTCCTCCAGCTCCCAAATCATTTTCATTGCCCTCATCTGGAGTCTCCAATGTGTCCACATCTTTTCTGTAGTGGGGAGCCCACAGCTGGACACAGCACTCCAGATGTGGCCTCCCCGGTGCTGAAAAGAGGGGAGGAATCACTTCCCCTGACCTAGCAACGCTCCTATCAATGCAGTCCCGGATGCCGGTAGCCTTCTCGGCACCACTGCTGGCTCCTGTCCAGCATTGGGGACAGGTCACTGAATGCATCAACTCCGTGCTTAGCAGTCAGCAAAGAGGCAAAAAGGTTTGGGACAATGAAGAAGGGAACCTATGAACACAATAGGAAGCATCACGAGGCCCCTTCATAAACCCATAGGGCGTTCACACCTTGAACCCGGTGCCCAGCTCTGGTCCCCGCAGCCCCAGGAGGAGAGAGAAGAGCTGGAGAAGGAGGCCGGGGGCTGCGGAGGGGCTTCCCTAGGAGCAGAGACTGAGGCCAGGCCTAGGAGAGACGCTGGAGGGGACAGGAGCAGGGTTTGCATTGCACTGAATGGGGGAGGAGAAAGTCCCCGGGGATTTATTCCTGCCCGTCTCTGCCCAGAGCGAGCAGGGGTCCTTGCACAGGACAAGTGGGCCGGCAGTTGCAAACCGAGCCCAGGCCGTCCTGAATGCCACGTGGAGGGGACAATGGAGGACTCGTCCCAGACGTGGCGGAGCCGGATCCACTGGGGACCTGACACGTGCGGGGAGGAAAGGGGCACGGGGAGCGCTGGGGCAGGGAGCGAGGGGCACGGCCTCTGCACCAGCCCTGCTGGGACCCTCTGTGCTGGAGGAACAGGGGAAAGCCCTGCTTGGCCCCCGCCCCGGGCACTCGCCCTCCAGCTCCGCTCTGCCCCGGGACACGAGGCAGGACGGACCTGGGTCTAAGCCAGTGCAGGGCAGCTTGGCAGTGCCCATGCTGGAGGTGCGAGGAGGGCACTGATGGGCATCTCTCCCCCCACAGATCATCCAGAACTACGAGCTGCACCCGGACCCCCGCGGCAGGGAGGTGCACCCCCTCTCCCGCATTGTGCTGGTGCCCGACAAACCCATCAACCTGGAGCTCGTGGCCCGGGCGCCAGTCCCCTGAGTGCAGCCAGCCTTGCCTGGGACCCTGGGGGTCCTGTCCTCGCTCAGGGGACAGACCCTGCCTCCAGGGCAGAGTCAAAGGGTCATTTTAACCCTTCAGGACCAAGCTGGAGGTTACCTGTGCGCCCCCCCAACCCCATGCCCGCTGCTGTGGAGGACTATGATCCTCTCCCAGACCCGGAGGGGCCCCAGCTGGCACCCGGGACAGGGCTGGGCTTTGCGAGTCCTCCAGCCGAGCCCTACAAGTGACCTGGGCGCTACGTGCCCCATAGGGCCCTGCTGTGCCCAGGGTGGGGGGCAGGGGGTACTACCAGCTGGGAGCCCCAATGCCTGGGTTCTCCCCCAGCTCTACCCCAGATGGGCCGACCCCACGCAACCCTGGGCAGCTCTGTGCCTCAATTTCCCTGTTGGCCAGCAGTGCCGCTAGCCCCTGTGTGCAAGCCGTGGGGAGGGGATGGGGGGAGAGGGCGCTGCCAGACCCTGCAGGATTCAGCCAAACAGCAGTAAACCACCAGTGCCCGAGGCCCGCCGAGTGTGTGCGATGCTCTGGGAAGGGGCAGGGGAGGGGGCTCGGGGTGCACATCTGAACCCTTCCATGTGCCCTCGAGGCAGCCCCAGGCCTGGTGTGAACCCCCGGGTGGGGGAGACGACCTCCCTGCCCTGGTCACGGAGCCTCATGGAGCCAGTGCAGTCCCAAGGTTTATTTCACAGCTCCAAGCAGCAGGAGGAGGGCGGGGGGCAGCCAGGGGCAAGCAACAGCCCCCAGTGCCCACCCCTACCCCAAGCAATGGCTGCTGTTGCTGCAAGCACTGGGCCAGGGGCAGCATCAGCCAGGCGCCTGCTCCCACCCTAGCCCAGCTCCAGGTGCCCAAAGGTCAAATGTGCCTAGGCCTTGGCACAAGCCCAGGGCCCTCTGGCACCGTCTGCGTCCCGGTTATGGGACCCAGGGGTCCGGGGCCTTGCAGGGAGAAGCGAGGGGGCAAGCAGCCCCACGTCTGGCTGAGCATGAGAAGCACAGACAGGACCAGACCGGCTGAGCATGGCCGTGCCCCCCCCAGCCCCACGCCAGCAAACCCATTCCCCATGAGTCTCCCCCTGGGTATGGGTGCCAGGGCCGGGTCTGGCCGCCTGCAACCGGGCCATGCGAAGGTCAGAGCCTCGCACCACGGGCAGGGCATCGGGTACCAGGCAGGCGTCATCTCAGGTCCCAGGGAAGGTGATGCCAAGACAGCTTCACTCCTCCCCGCCCAGCAGAGCAAGCAGGCCGGGTCCCTTGCCAGAGCTGTGGCTCTTCCCGGGGGGCAGCAGCTCTTCAGAGCGAGCTCCGGTCGATGCCTGCGGAGAAAGGGGCAGGGGGTCACGGAGGGCAGAAGTGGGAGGTCACATCCCCCCTCCCACCCTTTTCCCAGCCCACCACTGAGGCATTGCAGAGTCCCAGAGCCCCTGGCAGGGAGCTGCGGGGCCGCATCCAGCCCGAGGGAGGATCAGCCCCGTCCAACCTCCCCCGACAAACCCTGTGTGGGACCTCGGAGCCACATAACACCATCGCCCCGACACAGCCTAGGCATTGCCTCCACCCCCAGGATACAGGGGGCCACGGCCCCAACATCCTGCTGCTGTCAGTGGGGTTGGTGGGCCCCGGGGAGAGCCCAGGCCCAGGCCGTGCCCCGCTGCAGAGGGAGGGGAACCCCCCCAGCCAGCCCAGGCTGAGCAGGGGGCAAATCCCTGCTTGCCCCCTGCCCTCCCCCATGCAGCATGAGCGGGGGGCAAGAGCCTCCAGCCAGGACCCTGCGGGGCTGAATCCCAGCAGGAGCACTGGCACAGCCCCCAGCACTCAGTGCCTCTGGGGGGCTTCAACCCCCTGACCCCGGGGGTGGGGGGCAGCCCCAGCCTGGGACACCCCCCAGCAGAGCACAGGCATCGCTGCGCCTCGACCCTCCTGCCCAGCACCCGTCCAGCCTCACCTTGCACCCTCCCGTGCTGCAGTGCCCACCCCAGCCCCCCCCCCTCCAACCCCCCCCCTGCCCCTGTTCCCCCCCAGTGGCAGCCAGTGCCATGTGCCGAACCACCCCTGGGGCTGTGGCACTACGCCTGGCCCCGGGGCTGAGGACAGTGGCCAAAGGCAGGCACTGGAGGGGGGGGATAGCTCCGGGCTGCCCCACCCCTGACACCCAACAGACATCACCCCACACACATGGCCACGTGGAGCACAGCTGGCGGGAGGGCGTGGGGGACACAGAGCACAGGAACCACGTGGCTGGTGGGGGCTCAGGGCCCTCAGGGGCTGTGGACAGTGACGGCCGCAAGCTGCCCCATGCCGCAGCAAGCATGTGCGTGGCCCCAGTCCCGCAGGATCCGTGGCAGCTGGCAGTCTTTGCCCCCTCAGTGCCATGTTGGGGGGGGGGGAGATGCCCCTAATAGAGGGGGGGTCTCTGCTCATGCCAGGCTGCGTCAGTCTTGCACGCTGAGGCCGTGCCCCCCAGGGGGTATTGCCCATCTGCCCCCAACCCAGTGAAGCCCTGCCAGGGTTAGGGAGAAACAAAAAGGGCCAAGCCTGGCTTGCAGACAGATTCATAGGTTCATAGACGTAGGGTCGGAAGGGACCTAAGTAGATCATCAAGTCCGACCCTTGCCCTGGGCAGGAGAGAAAACTGGGCTCATACGACCCCAGCCAGGTAATTATCAAGTCTCCTTTTGAAGCCCCCCAGGGTAAGGGCGAGCACCACTTCCCTTGGAAGCTGGTTCCAGGTCCTAGCCGCCCTGACCGTGCAGTAGCACCTCCTGATGTCTAGTCTGAACCTACGCTTGGTCAACTTATGGCTGTTATTCCTTGTTACTCTCTGGGAGTTGCTCAGAGGAACAGGGTCTCCCCATTCCCCGCTCGTCCCCCCTGGTAAATTTGTAGATGGCCACCAGGTCCCCCCTCAGCCTTCTCTTGCGAAGACTGCACAGGTTCAGGTCCCATCGCCTCTCCTCGTAGGGCC
>NW_005843468.1:71048-74851 GCF_000455745.1 Alligator sinensis
AAGAGCTTCCCCAGGATCAAAGTAAGACTAACGGGCCTATAGTTGCCTGGGTCCTCCCTCCCTCCTCCCTTTTTTGGAAGCGGGTTCCAGATCCTAGCCGCACCAGACCTGAACCAGGGGGTGATGGAAACACCCCATCCTCCCCCCGCCTGCCCACAGATCTCCACCTGCTGCATTTCAGGGGCTCCTCTGCCAGGGGCACAAGGACTGGTGGGGGTGGGGGGTCAGGGCCGACAGGACAGCTGCAGCCAGGGAGTGGAGGCTGGGTGCATGGGGGTGCCCGTTCATGGCATGCGGAGATGCCAAGGGATTTGCCGGCACGGGATACAGACCTGAGCGCGAGGCAGGCACAGGGCCCTCCCAGCCCCAGGGCAGCCAGGCAGGGGCATGCGGTGGGGGTGGGGGGTGGTAGGGGGGCAGAGCCTACCTGAGCTGGAGAGAGAAGCGGAGGAAATGGAGGGTGGTAATGGAGAAAAGATGGAGCATCGCAGGCTTAAGAGTTAAGAGCATCGATACCTGCGGGCGTGAGCACCAGTGCCTGGAGGATGTCGGACAGCGAGATGATGCCCCGCGGGAACTGCTGCTCGTCCACCAGAACCAGGCGATGGACCTGTCGGGGGGACGGCGCAGGTCAGAGCTCAGCCTGGCCAGAGGTGCGGAGCTGGGCACAGACAAGAATCCCAGCGTCGCAGGGATGGCCGGGAGCTGAGGCAGCCCGAGGCAGGATCTGCCCCATCCAAACCCTCCCAGACAAGCCCCATGTGGGACCTCGGAGCTGCACGACAGTCGCTCCGGACAAAGTCCTTGGCATCGCCTCCGCCCCTGCCCCCAGGAAAGCAGAGGGACTGCAGCCGCCAATGCCCTGCTGCTGCCAGCGGGGTTGGTGGGCTCTGGAGAGAGCCCAGGCCCAGGCCCAGGCCATGCCCCGCTGCAGAAGTAGGGGAAACTCCCCAGCTGGGCCACGCTGAGCAGGGGGAAAATCCCTGCAGAGATCTAGATTATTATTAATCTAATTATGCAGATCTAGCCTGCCTGGCTGCAACCTCCAGCCCTGGGCAGGGACCTCAAGGCCCTCCCCGCTCTGGGCACCTTTGTGGGCACCCCTGCTCTCTCTGGGCACCTGCTCCGGGCAGCAGGGGAGAGAAGCTGCTCTCCCTCGTCTCTGCAGCGCTTCGTGCACTGACAGGCTGCTCCCATGTTCTGGAGCCCGGGACCGGGTCCAGAGCCCGGTGAGGGGGCGAAGGGCCCAGACAGGGGTGTTTGGGCTGAGGGGACCGGAGACCGACCTGCTCGCTGGTGATGCGGTCGATGACGGCCTCCATGGTCTCATGGGGGTAGCAGGTGAGGACGCCCTCCAGGGAGAGGCTGCGCTGCCGCAGGGCCTCGCCCACGCTCACGTCCAGGTTGTTGTAGGTCTTCTGTGCCGCCAGGTGCTGCGGGGAGAGGCCCAGGGGTCGGACCCGGAGCTGGGTCCCAGCCAGGACATCCCCCCAACCCCACCGGCAGGGCCGTGGCCGAAGGCTGCAGCTCTTGGACATGGAGGAGCCCCCGGCCCAGCCTTGGGGTGGAGGGAGAGCTCTCACTGGCTAAGTGGGCAGGGGTGAGCATGTGGGTGCAGCATGTGTATACCTGCAGGGGTTGTGTGTGTGTATGAGGGGGTGTGCACATGTGCAGCGTGTGGGTGTGCATGTCTGCAGGAGTTGTGCATATGTGGACGTGAGCCTACATGTGCAAGGTGTGTATGGGTAGGCATGCCTGTGGGGGCTGGGCGTGTGTGTGGGGCGGGGGGGTGAGCGAGCATACCAAGGCAGTACATGCATGCAGGAAGCATGTGTGCAAGCACACACACGTGTGCATGGGGGGGCCTCACCCTGCCACCCCCTGGTGCCACACTGGGGCACTGCACTTGGTACCAGCCCCAATTGCCCCGGGGGTCACCTCAGAAGTCTCCCATCCACCCCCCGCACATGTGCACACACTCCCCTCGTACACACGTTGCACATACGTACTGATCTCACACACACACACACACACACAGACACACACAACCCCAGCAAGCATGCGCACACTGCACACATGCTCACCCTGACACCCAAGCACATGTCCCCTGCGGGCTTGTCCACACACATGCTGCATATGTGTGCTCCTCTCCATCCACACACATGCCACAACCCCTGCACCCATGCACAAGAATACACACACACACACACACTGCATACATGTGCTCACCCCCACACCCACATGTACAACGCCTGCATACATACACAAGAACACACATGCTGCAAACGGGTGCTCACCTCCACTCACACACATGCACAACCTCAACACACATGCACATACCCACTGCACACGTGCTCACCCCAATACACACATGGATACACCTCCTGCAGGTGCACACACGTGCACAACCCCTGCATGCATGCACAATACACGCATAGTGCACATGTACGTTCCCCTGCATGCATGCACAATACACGCATAGTGCACATGTACGTTCACTCCGGCACACACGTGTACAACCCCTGCATACATACACAAGAACACACAATGCATACGTGTGCTCATCTCCATGCACACACATGCACAACCACTGCATGCATGCACAAGCACACACACACGCACATGTGCTCACCCCTGCACACACCTGCACAACCTCCCCATGGCAATTGGGGCTGGTCCCTGCCCCACTCTAGGTCCCCCAGCAGCTCCGGGGTTGCGGAGCAGCTCCTCCCCCCAACCCCGAGGCAACGTGGACAGAGCCCCCCTCCCCGCCATGCCTGCCCCCGGCACTCACAATGACATCAAAGCGGGAGTACAGCCCCACGACCTTCCCTGCGGGGACATGGGAGAGAAGTGTCAGGGCCACGGGCAGCAGGGATGGGACCCTACAGACCCGCAATGAGTGGGCACCGGGAGCACCCCAGGCACGGGGTGGGGGGGTGGGGTGGGGGGCGGGTGTGCACCAGTACCAGCTTCATTGACGACCGGCAGGGCAGAGACCCGGCGGGCGACAAAGATCTCAAGGGCGTCGTAGAGGGGCGCTGCCTCGTGCACCATGGCCACGTCGCGGAAGGTGCCGATGCCCAGCTCCTGGATAGTTTTCTGCAGAAACCGCGGCTTCGGGATAGTCGTGCCCTGCAAGCAGCCCAGCTGCACACACCTGCACGTGTGATCGCACACCTCCCTGCACTCAGGTTGACCCACGCACACTGCTGCCTGCACATGCAAATGCTGTACGTGCTGCACACGTGATCCTGCACACATGCATATACGCAGCAGGCATGTTCTCATGCATCCAGCTCGCTTGCATACCCGCACACATATGTTCATAGTTGGTCAGGTTGGAAGGGACCTGAGCAGATCATCAAGTCCGACCCCTGCCCTGGGCAGGAGTGAATACTGGGCTCATATCACCCCTGGTAAGTTTAAGCTCATATGACCCCAGCTAGGAATTATCCAGCCTCCTTTTGAAGCCCCCCAGAGTAGGAGCCAGCACCACTTCCCTTGGAAGTTGGTTCCAGATCCTGGCTGCCCTGACAGTGAAGTCGCGCCTCCCGATATCCAGCCTGAATCTATTCTCCGTCAACTTGTGGCCGTTGTTCCTTGTTACTCCCGGTAGTGCTCAGGGGAACAGGGACTCCCCCAATGCCTGCTGGTGCCCCCTTGGCAAGTTTATAGACAGCCACCAGATCCCCCCTCAGCCTTCCCTTCTGGAGGCTGAACAGGTTCAGGTCCCGTAACCTTTCCTCGTAGGACCTGCCCTGCTGTCCCTTGATCATGCAAGTGGCCCTCCTCTGGACCCT
>NW_005843468.1:75202-79159 GCF_000455745.1 Alligator sinensis
TCTTCCTCCCCAGGTGCAGCACCTTGCACTTGTCAGTGTTGAAACCCATCCTAGTCTCATCCGCCCACCCCTGTAGCCTGTCTAGGTCCAGTTGTATCCCGTCCCTCCCTTCTAGTGTGCCCACCTTACCCCAAATCTTGGTGTCATCAGCAAATTTGAACAAGGTGCTTTTCACCCCCTCGTCCAAGTCGCTGATGAAGCTGTTGAACAGTGCGGGCCCGAGGACCGAGCCCTGGGGGGCTGCCCACATCCCTCCAGATCGAATGTGACCTGTCCACCACCACACTCTGGGTGCAGTCCCTCAGCCAATTCGCAATCCATCTGACTGTGTAGGCATCAATGCCACAGTCATCTAGCTTTTCAATTAGGATGGGGTGAGAGACAGTGTCGAAGGCCTTCCTGTAGTCCAGAAAGACTACATCCACCACAACACCTGCGTCCAAGGGTTTTGTGACTTGGTCATAGAAGGCCACCAGGTTGGTCTGACAGGACGTGCCCCTAACGAACCCGTGCTGGTTGCCCCTGAGCTTCGTCCCACCTGCCACTCCTTCCCAGATGTGCTCCTGGATAATCTTCTCAAAGAGCTTCCCCAGGACTGAAGTAAGACTAGCGGGCCTATAATTTCCTGGGTCCTCTTTCCTCCCTTTTTTGAAAATGAGGACCACATTGGCCTTCTTCCAGTCTTCTGCCACCTGGCCAGAGCACCACGAGTGCTCGTAAAGCCGTGCCAGGAGCCTCACGATGACCTCTCCTAATTCCCTCAACACCCTGGGGTGGAGAGCATCTGGACCTGCTGATTTGAACACGTCCAGCCCCTCCAGAAGTTCCCTGACTTGGTCCTCCCTGACCCTAGGCCTGGCGGAGTCTCTCCTGAGTCCGTCCTGAATCCCGGGGGGGACATCCCGCTCCCTGCTCAGAAAAATGGAGCCAAAGAATTTGTTAAAAAGATCTGCCTTTTCCTCTGGTGCAACCACCAGATTGCCAAGCGTATCCTGCAGGGGCCACACGTTGCCTGGTGCCTTCTTTTTACTCCCCATGTATTTAAAAAAGGACTTTTTGTTGTCCTTGATGCTAGCTCTAGTACCGTCTCTGCCTTAGCCTTCCTAAAAGCCCCCGTACGGACCCGAGCGATGGAGGTATACTTCTCTTTGGTGGTAGCTCCCCCCCCTCCACTGGATGTATGCCTCCTTTTTGGCTTTCAAGAGTTCCTGAATGCCTTTGGCGAGCCAAGGGGGCTTTTGAACACTCTTGCTCCCTTTGACTCGCGTTGGGATTGTCACCCCTTGGGCTCGGAGGATCGTCTCCTTAAGGAAGAGCATGCCCCCTGCATGCTTGCTCACCTCTACCCAAACATATGCTGCACATGTGTGCTCACCCCTACACACACACTTGTCCTCTGCATGCATGCACACCCATGTGCACACAGCAGGTGTGCTCACCCCACTACATGTATGCCTCCTGCATGTATATGCTCCCACCCATACACTGCACACGTGCTCGAACATGTTCGCCTTCTGCACACGTGTATGGATGCACGTCCGTATGCACATAGCACGTGCTCACCCTGCTACATATATACCCCCAGCAGGCTTGTACAAACACACACATGTGCACACACGTTTCCACATATGCACTCACAACCACACACAAGCACATAACCGTGCTCGAATATGTTCGCCCTCTGCACACATGTATGCATGCACGTCCGTATGCACATAGCACATGTGCTCACCCTGCTACATATATACCCCCAGCAGGCTTGTACAAACACACACATGTGCACACACGTTTCCACATATGCACTCACAACCACACACAAGCACATAACCCCTGCATGCAGACACACACCCACTAGCATTGCATGTGTGTGCTCATCTCTCAGCTCACACGCCTGCTGCCCATATGCAACGTGTGCCCATCTCCTCTCCACACACACGTGGTTCGCACACACCAGGACCTCTGCACCCAGCTCAGCCTTCAGGTACCCCAGCACACCTCCCCACCCTGCCAGGCGTGTTTCGGGCATGGCCCCCGCCACACATATCTCCTGCTGCCACAGACAGGGGCAAGGCAGGGTCCCCCCCGCGCCCCACTCACGAAGATGTGGAGGAACTTGAGCAGGCGCTTGTGCGTGAGGATGTGCAGGACGTCGCCCGACACCGGCTCGATCACAGGCAGCCGGTGGATCTTGTGCTTGATCAGTGAGTAGACAGCATCAAAGAGGCTGGGGGGAGCAAGGCCCAGGGGTAGCATGGGGGGAGGGGGGTGGCTGGGCCCCCCCTGGTTTCAGGGGTGACCACCAGCATCTGGGGGAACGTTTGTTCACCAGAGCGCCCCAAGGGATGACGAGGTCGAATGGTCATAAACTACTACAAGACCATTTCAGGCTGGACATAAGGAAGAATTTCTTTACTGTCCGAGCCCCCAAGGTCTGGAACAGCCTGCCACCGGAGGTGGTTCAAGCGCCTTCATTGAACACCTTCAAGAGCAAACTGGATGCTTATCTTGCTGGGATCCTATGACCCCAGCTGACTTCCTGCCCTTTGGGCAAGGGGCTGGACTCGATGATCTTCCGAGGTCTCTTCCAGCCCTGATGTCTATGAAATCTATGAAAATCTATGAAATGCCCAGCTCTAGGTCCTTGGCTCTGACCATGCGGGGGGCACCTGGGCTGGCTCCAGCCTGCCAAGCCTGCCCCGCCATCACACACAGCTCAGGGGCCCAGACTCCTGGGTCACACTCCTGTCTCTCCCATCTTCATTGCCCCCACCACCCCCACCCTAATGTCCAGCCCCCCTGAGTGCTGGGAAAGACCCTGGTGGGGGTCCCAGCTACCTGGGGGATTGGCTCAGAGCTGCCCCTGCCTCCCCAGCATTCCCTGCCTGGCGGAGGGGGCAGTTACCTGTTGTTGGGGGAGATGAAGACGAGGGGTTTGCAGGAGCCTTGCAGGTAAACCTCTGCAGGGAAGCAGAGAGCGTGAGGGGGGGGCGAAGGCAGCACATGTACATACATGTAGGTGTGCACATGCACACAGATGCACACATGCATATACAGACACATGCATGCACACATACCCACATATGAACAAGTTCACATGCACAAGCACATCCGTGCAAATGCACATGCACATGTTGCATATACAGACACATGCATGTAGGCATGCATACACACATGCCCACATATGAACAAGTTCACATGCACAAGCACATCCGTGCAAATGCACATGCATATGTACATGGAAGCAGGCATGCACATGCACCCACGTGCATGCATATGCACAAGTAGGTACATGCACATACAGGCAGAGGCATGCACATGCACACAGGCACACACACACACACACACATCCACGACGTGCCTTGGACGTCTCACAGTAGTGGCCTGTGTCAGGCCTGTACGCCCTGACCCTGCACACAGCCCCCTCCAAACCCCCAGACTCCTCCACCTCGCCCCACCCCCGCTCTCCCTCCCCACATCCACACACGTGCTCACAGGCACACACACACACACGCATGCAGTCTCCCACCTGCACACGTGTGCACACGTGCTCTCACCTCGCCAGGTCTCAATCTTGTGCTGCTCGATCTCATAGATCTGCACCTGCAGAGGAAGGTGGGGGAGGTGTGAGCACCAGGGGGGAAGGGTCTCTGCACAACGGCCACTGCACCCATGGGTGAGGGGGGGGGTCCCACCTGGCACACACCCCCCCACACCCCCTGGGGCCATGACTCACCAAGGGTGACCGGTAGTAGCGGTGCAGGATGTTGATGAAGTCGGTGATTGTGAGCATGCCTACCGGGGGGCAGGGGGAGGAATCATCAGGGGGTCCCTGAGGTCAGAGCCCCCCCCAGCAGGCCCTGGAGAGTGCAGCCACCCCCAAGGGGCCACAGTCCCTCCCCTAGAGATCACGGCAGCCCCCCAGACCCCACAGTCCCCCCCACAACCCATAGCCCCCCT
>NW_005843468.1:79201-80575 GCF_000455745.1 Alligator sinensis
CGCACGCCGTTCGCCACCATGGCCAGGAAGGCCTTCTTGATCTGGGAAGGGGGAAGGCATCGGGGTGGGGGCAGGCACCAGGCCACAGCCGATCCCTCCGGGGCCACGGTCACTGCCAAAGACCCAGGTCACTCTCCAAGACCAGAGCTGGCCCCCGAGACAACGGCCAACCCCCTGGGGGCACAGCCCCTTCCCTAGAGACTATGCGCCCCCCCGAAGCCACAGCCCTTCTCGGAGACCAAGGCTGCCCCTGAGGCCACGGCCCCCACCCGAGTCCGTGGACTCCCAGCCCCTGCCCCTTGACAGCCCAGACCCCCCCCAGCGCCAGGCCCGGCCCTAGAGCCGCGGGCCACGGGCCGCACCTCAAGCGAAGTCTCGAAGATGACGAGCTTGGAGCTGGTGGGCATGGCGTCGTAGCAGCAGTGGCTCATCATGAAGCGCATGTACGCCTCGGCGTCCGGCGCCTGGAACTCCACCTCCGGGCCCAGCCCCAGCGGCTCCGCGTCCGGCACCGGCTCCGGCTCCCCCGAGCTCGTGGCCTGGGGCTCCGGCTCCGTGGCCTCGACCTCCATGCCCTGCACGTCGGCTCCTGCGTCCCCCAGGCCCAGCCCCACATCCTGGGCCCCAGCCTCCCAGCACGGGGCCCGTGGGGCCACGTGGGAGCCTGGAGGGACGAGCAGGAGCCCCGTGAGCCGGGGGCAGTTCAGGTGCCTGTGGCTGTGATGCTGGGGAGGGGGGGCAGTCCCATCCCAGCCCCAGCCCCGGCCTCTGCACACTGGACCAGGGGCACTGGGGAGTAGGACAAACTGGCAACCCCCCCAACCCTCTGGTTGGGGGCAGGGACCCCGCTGTTTTGCCCCCTGTGGGGATTACAGGGAGCAGTCTCATTTCCAACCCTTCAGCCCTGCCGGTGCTCCTCACTCCTATCTCCAGGGCTGGAGGGGACAGCTCAGCTGGCAAGGGCAGACTGGGAGGGGGTCCCCAAGATAGCAGAGACGGGGACAGGATGGAGGGGACTGGGGGGAGCCCTGGGTTGTGGGTTGAGAGTGAGGAGCACCAGGACGGCTTCGGGGGAGCAAGGAACTGGAGCTGTGGTTCAGGACCGGCAGCAGCACCGGCAGGGCTGGAGATGGGAGCAGGGGGCTGCAGGTTGGAAGTGAGGGGCACCGGCGGGGCCAAGGACCAACACTCGCTGCACAGCCGCCCCGACCCACCTGCCTGGTGCGATGGCAGCCGGGCGGCCAGCGGCCGGACCTGGCAGGGCGGAAAGCAGAGCGAGGCGGGCACTGCCGTGACCGGGGCCTGGCACCTGCTGCTGGGGAGGCACCAGCAGGGCAGCCCAAGGCCTGGGCCCAGCCCCACCCTGCAGGGGGT
>NW_005843468.1:80670-81388 GCF_000455745.1 Alligator sinensis
GCCCCCAGTGGGGGGGCTGCCCCTGGCCCCCCAGCCCCCCATGCCCCGCCAGTACCTGCTGGGTGGCGACGGGCAGCTCCATGCAGCCGCCCCGGCGCTGCTATTCTGAGCCGGCTGCGGGCAGATTGAGTGTCACAGGCCCCGCGCCCTGCCGGGGGGGGCGGTCCAGCTGTCTGAGCTGCAGTGGGGGGGGCGAGGGGTTGCTAGGCCAGAGCCCTGGCACCGTGACCCTGGCAGCGCTGATGGATGCACGGACAGACGGGGGATGCCCAGGCAGACACACGGCCGAGTGTGCCCAGCCCCTGGGGGAGGGGGCTCAGACCCACATCACACCAGGCCCCCGGGAGCTGGCACAATTAAGGTCCCCCCCAGCTGCTCCCCTGCCCCACAAGGCCTGGCTCCGATTTCGGGACAGCTGCCCGGGCAGCTCACATAACCTCTCGGAGCACAGGCCAGGCGGCTCGGCCCTCTGCATGGCTGGGGGGGTGGAGGCCAGGCAACACCCCCCCTCTGCCCAACCCCGAGCCTGCCTCGGTTTCCCCACATCTCCAGCAGTGGCAGGGCTGGCGGTGCGGGGCGACGAGCAGAGATCAGCGAGGCCCAGCCCTCGGCACTCACAGACTTTATTAGAAAACCCACTGGGGCCAGCGTCGCCCCGTACAAAGCCTGACCCCACCCCCAGCCTGGGGGACACCCTGGCACCAGGAACTGGGGGGTG
>NW_005843468.1:81461-86962 GCF_000455745.1 Alligator sinensis
CCGTCTTGGCAGGCACATGCCAGGGGGAGGGGGCAGCGGGCAAGGCACGGAGGGGGCAGCAGGTGCCAGGCGGGGTCGGGGGAGAACGGGACAGGGGCCTGTAGGGTCCAAGCCACAAAGCTGAGCCAGGTGCCAGCCCCATGGCCGGGGTGGGGACACACACGACACACACAGCTGGGCCTTGGACACCCACACGGGGCTCTCCGCTTTCACTGCCGCCCGCGGCTATTTTCGGTCACTCGGAAATGCCGGACTGGGGCAAGCAGAGGGAGGAGGGCACTGCCTTCCCCTGCTGGGGGGAACTGGGCAGACTGGGGGCAGGGCCCGGGGCTCTGGGCACTTGCACGCCACAGGCAGACACGCAGGTCCAGGGTTGCCGGCTGCCCTGGCCCAGCCAAGCCTCGGGGCCACGGTCTCTAGCCCCGACAGAGCAGGTGGGAAGGGGACCCCCGTCCCTGGAGCAGCGCCAGCTCCTGCCCCCCACTGGGGGCACCATGTGACAGCCTGGCTCCTTTGGGGGCAGGCAAGGGTCAGTGCCCGGGAGGGGGAGAAGGGGGCAGGGTTGGAGCCTGGGGGCAGAGAGGGCAGCGGTGCCAGTGCCCAAATCCCCTTGGTGGCCATCGCTCCACATCCCTGGGCAAGACGAACTTTCCTGCGGGCGGCAGAGTTGTGGGGTGGGGGAAGCTGGACCCAGCCCCCATGGCACAGGAGCAGAGGCTCTACCCCCAGTGCCTCCCCCCTGCCCAAAGAACGGCGCCAAGCCCCAGCCTCGCCTTCCAGAGATCATTATTGAAACATCCCAGTGTCCATCGGCCTGGCTCCGGCACCGTGGCACGCGGGCGGCGGGGCAGGTTCCAGGGCTCCTGTGCTGGCACCTGCAGCTTCCGGTGAGGTAGGTTCAGGGTCCCCCCCCAAAACTTTCAGCTTGGGGTGGGGGCAAAGGGGGCGTTGGCAGCCCAGGCACATGGCCGGGGGGGGCTTGGCCAGGGGGGCTCCAGGCTTCTTGCTGGCTCCGCCACTGCAGGGCAGCAGGGACGAGCTCTGGGCTCCAGGGCTGGGCTCTGGTGCCCGGGTGGCATCCTTTGGCTCCTGCGCTGGGAGGGTCTTGCTGCAGGGGAGGGGACGGGAGGGGAAGGGAAGGGGGTGGGTGAGCGACCGAGAACACGTGCCGGCCCCCTCCTCTGGGCAAGGGCCTGCGCCCTGCAGCCATCACTTACCTGATGCGGCTGGGGTCCAGCTTGCTGAAGCCGTTGAGGTGGGGGTTGCTCTTCTGGAGGAGATGGGACCTGGGCAGAGACCACTGCAGGGGGAGAGGAAAGGGGCAGGGGCATCATGAGGTGCTGAGGCCACAGCTGGGGTCCCAGGACCAGAGCCCCAGGGACTGTGGTGGGAGAGGAGGACATGGGCGGTCTCTCACCAGCGGTGCATCCGTTGCTACCCCCGCATGGAAGCCCTGGCGGCACCAGCTCCGCAGCAGCTCCAAGCCTGCAAGGGAAGCCGCTGGGTGAGGAGGGGGGCAGCTGGGCCCTGGGCAAACGCCACAAGGAGAAGATGGGCTTGCTCAGTTCAGCCTGGACGGGTCCAGGGCCCTGCCAAGCTCCCAGGATGCAGGTGGGCACCAGAGCAGCAATGAACTCCATGTTGAACTGGATGGCGGAGCCCGGAGCATCTCTGGGGCCCTGGCGCCTGCCTGGAGCCAGCCCGCCTGCTCCCTCTGTGAGCGGAGGTCCCTGGGATGATGCTGGAGGGGAATGAGCCAGTGCCGGTGCCAAGAGGCAACCCTCGGCCTTCGCCCAGAGTAGCGCCCAGGCCACGGAGCAGGGGACAAACCCCACCACAGTCTCCCACAGCACCAGGCAGGGGCAGCCGACACTGTCCTCAGCTCTAGACCCAGGGTGTGAGGGGGCCAGTGGCAACTGTGGCTGAAAGAACTGGGGTTATTCAGCCTGCAGAAGAGAAGACCAGGGGGATGAGGGCAGGACCCCAGGCTTCAGATCCCCAAAGGGCCAATCAAGGATGGAGACGGGCTTTTCTCTGGCCCGCAGGAGACAGGACGAGGAACAACAGCCTCCAGTTGTGGCAAGGGAAACTGAGGCAGGAGACCAAGAGGACGTGGACCAAGAGAGCCGTGGGTGGAACCTCCAAGCTTGGAAACCAGACCAGGCTGGACGGATGCGCATCTGGGGTGGTTTGGATGCGGGTGCTCCTGCCTTGCGCAGGGGGCTGGCCCAGAGGGGACCTCCTGTGGTCCCTTCCAGCCTGGCTTCCCTACGACCCACTGCACCAAGGACCTGGGGGGGTGATGGCAGAGTCCTGGAGGGGTTAATGCCCAAATGCAGCCCTCTAGGACAGAGGCTGCTGGGAGCCAGACCTGCTTCAAGGCCCATGCTGGGCCAGCCCCTCCCCAGACAGCCAAGGGCACTGGGGGAGGAACCGTGAGGTTTCCAAGGGGTGCGGAGGGGACTTACCTTTGCCCTTGCACAGGTGGTAACGGAGCTCCCACTGGGCCGTGAGGATGTTGAAGTAGCGCGGCTGCTCGAAGAAGCGCAGGTAGCGGGAGGCGCCAGGCCCGGGGAAGACCCGCTCGAACTGCCCACGCCGCGAGAGCTCGTCCTCTGTCTCTGCCAACACCCGCACATCATCCGGCGTCAGCACATCCAGCACCGAGGTGTAGAAATCCTGCGCCCAGGAGCAGCAGGTGTGGGTCGAGAGGATGGCATGGGGGGCCGCAGCCCCCGGGGCCAGCTCTTGGCTTGGTCCTGCACCCCAGCCCTCCCCACTGCTGCCGAGGATGTGGACCCAGGGCTGGGGCTTGCAGCCCAGTGGGTTTAGGTTGGATCTCAGTTTCATAGAAGTAGGGTCGGAAGGGACTTATGAGATCGAGTCGGATCCCCTGCCCTGGGCAGGAATGAGTGCTGGGGTCAGATGACCCCGGCCAGGTGTCTGTCCAATTTCCTTTTAAACACCTCCAAGGAACGGGACAGCACCACCTCCCTTGGAAGCATATTCCATATCTTGGCAACCCGCACTGTAAATAATTTTTTCCCGATGTCCGATCTGAATTTGCTCTCTTCCAGTTTGTGGCCATTATTTCTTGTGACCCCGATGGGCACCCTGGTAAACATCGTATCCCCTATTTCTTGCTGGCCTCGATGAGTTTGTAAGCAGCCACGAGATCATCTCTCAGCCTCCTCTTGTGGAGGCTGAAGAGGTTCAGGTCTCCCAATCAGTCCACGTAGGGTTTTTTCTGTAGGCCTTTAACCAGATGAGTGGCCCTCCTCTGAACCCTCTCCTGCCCATCCACATCCCCCCTGAAGTGCAGCGCCCAGAACTGGACGCAGTACTCCAGCTGCGGCCTGACCAGTGCCACATAGAGGGGCAGCATCACCTCCCTGGACCTGTTTGTGATGCACCCACTTATGCAAGAAAGGGTGCAGTTAGCTTTACTTGTTACCTCCTCACACTGGTGGCTCACGTTCATTTTGGAGTCGACTATGACTCCGAGATCCCTTTCCGCAGTCGTGCTGCTCCGTATGGTCCCTCCCAGGCTGTAGGACTGTGGATGACTCTTCCTTCCCAGGTGCAGCACGACACTTCTCCTTGTTAACCTGCATCCTATTCTGTTCGGCCCATTTCCCCAGCCTGTCCAAATCAGCCTGGATTCCTCCCTGCTCTCTGGTTTATGTACCTCCCCCCGTAGTTTGGTGTCATCAGCAAACTTGGTGCTTTCTACTCCCTTGCCCAAGTCACTGATGAAGATATTGAATAGTACTGGTCCCAGGACAGGCCTTGGGGGACTCCATTGCCTACATTTTTCCAGGTAGAAACACCCATCCACCACCGCTCTGCGGGTGCATCCCATAAGCCAATTTTCTACCCACCGGACTGTGTAATAATCTACATTGGAATTGCAGAGATACTTCTCGGGAGAGACTTCTTCACAGCCTGAGCAGGGAGACTGCAGGGGTGACACCAGGGAAGAGGGGGACTGTTCAGCACTGGAGGGTTCACAGAGAGGCTGGATGGGGATGATCTAGGTGCACCCAGTGCCCCATAGGGCTGATCCTGCCCCAGGCAGGGGGTTACACTAGACGTGACCTCCAGAGGTCCCTTCCACCCCACTTCTCACTCAGTGGCTCTCAGCAGAGCTCCGAGCCCCAAGCAACCTGTAGGATGTGGAAACTGAGGCACAGAGGTGTCGCCTGCTTGTTGAGGAGGTCCAGGAGAAAAGGAGGGCCGTGGCAGGGCTGAGGCCTCAGAGCTGCAGCCAGGGGGGCACAGGGGCCTGCAAGGGAGGGGGACACGCACGTATGCGCCTCGTACCTGGTTGGGCACCTTCTGCGTCAGGTAATATGCCCTCTTCATCTTCTCGGCCACCAGTTGCTCTGGGGCCGGCCGGGGCTTCTCCCTTGCGGTGCTGCTCAGGCTGTGCGGAGGACGGCGCGGTTACGGCTCTGCCTGTCGGCAGCCTCCCGGCCCAGGGCCCCCGCAGGCTCCAGGGAGGGGTGGCTGCAGCCGAGACAGAATGACCGCAGCCTGCATGAAGCCACAGGCTGGGTCCCCGGTGACACCCCATTGCTCATCTGCCAGGATCCCGGGGCCTCTGTCCGGCAGCACAGATCCAGGCCCCCCCACCCCGGCTCTTGGCTGTAGCCATGGGTTTGTCACAGACCCGGCCGCAACATGTCCCTCCTCCCCCCATGCTGTCCTGGACTCACTGGGCCAGCCCTGCCCAAGCTATTCCTGGCAGCACTGGGGAACGCATGGAATTGTGCCCGTCTCCAACCGACTGCCCAGCTCTGCCCTGGACAGGTCCCAGCCTGGATGCAGGATGGTTGTTCTGGATCCCATTAAGGGGATGGTGCTGCTCCAAGGCCAGGTTAGGAAGTGCCTCAGGGCAGATGGGCAGGGCAGGCAGAGAGGCTGCTCCAGGCCTCTGCTTGGGGCACTGGCAGCAGACAGGATTGGTGTCATCTTGCGGTGGGGCAGGGCTAGCAGTTGAGAGGAGCCAAGCTGCTCCAGACTGATTCACGGGCTCTCTGATGCCCTGTGACACTGGAGCCGAGGCAGGACAGACCTAGAGTCTGACCTGGGAAGCGGCCGCTCTTCTGGGCACTGGCCAGGCCCCATGAAGGCCACGGGTGCTGCCTGACACCTACTCCAAACCCTGCTGGCAGCCATGAGAACACAGAGCCCCCCTCTGCTCTCCTGAGCTGCATGGAGGTGGTGCCAGACTGGGCAAGGAGGGAAGCGACTAGACACTGGGCGAGGCACAACGGCCAGGTCAGAGCCCCCTGCACAGCCACGGGCAGTCAGGGCCTTACGCTTCTCCCATAACTCCAACCCATGAGACCTCAGGGACCTGTGGGAAGGAGTGAGGGTCCATAACAAAGCTCAGGATCTCTGCCCTGTTCACAATGTAGCTGGGAGCTGAAGGCAGGGACCAGCCGCGGGAGGAGGATTGGGCCGGGCCCCGGCCCCGACGCACCTGGGGGCGGAGC
>NW_005843468.1:87053-102465 GCF_000455745.1 Alligator sinensis
CCTTGATGTTTATGTCCAGCGGCGAGTTGGAATGGAGGCTGTGGGGAGCAGGGAAGGAATGAGTCTGCCGCGGCCGGAGATCCCGGAGGTGCCTGGCCCCTCTCCCCACCCACAAGGGCTGTGGGAGTGATAGTTGAGGAACTCTGTGAGGGCGAATGCCTCCCACAATGATGGGCAGCTCTCATGCAGGCCCCGGACCCAGTACACCCACCCTACCCCGCCAAGAGCACAGCTGAGCACCCGGCTGTTGACCAGCTCATCCAGGGGAACGTGCAGAGACGCTGAAATAGAGAAAGGGCAGGGAGCCTTTGTGCCCCGCTTCGGTAGGGGAGAGAGAGGGAGGGGCCCAAACCGACGTGCCGGGCAGTAGGGCCGAGGGTCCCCCGGGTGCCCACCTTGGGGAGATGTTGACTTCCAGGATCCAGGGCTTGAGGTTCTCGTCCAGCATGACATCGAAGCCGAAGAGCTCGTGGCAGCAGTACGGGCGCCGCACGTACATCTTCACCAGGCTTGTCACGTAGGGCTCCGACCTGCCAGCCAAGGGGAGGCATGCTAGCTTGGGGAGCTGGGCAGCAGCTAGCCACGCCATGCCACGCCTCATGCAGAAGTGCTCCCAGAGCTCTCCCAACAGGCCAGTCCTGGGCATAGCAGCACAGACTCTTGCTGAACAAATCTTTGCTAGTTGTGCTCCCCCCGAGTCTCAGCTCCATGCGTCAGGTGGGTTTTAAGCTGTCCCCAGAGGTGTTGGATGCTGGGCCCGGGTTGTGCCAATGCTTGTGCCGAGACTCAGCCCCGCAGGGTCCTGGCTAGAGCCTCAGGCTGCCTTGGCTGCAAGGCAGGCAGGGAGGGATTTGCCCCCTGCTCAGCATGGCCCGGCCTGGGGAATTTTCCCTCCTCCTGCAGCTGGGGCACAGCCTGGGCCTGGGATCTCTCCAGCGCCCACCAACTCCCAGGACATTGACGGCCACAGCCCCATGTATCCCAGGGGCAGGGGCGACGCCTGGGGCTGTGTCAGGGACGACTGTGTCGTGCAGCTCCAAGGTTGCACATGGGGTTTGTCTGGGGCTGATCCTGCCTCGGGCTGGATGTGACCCCACAGCTCCCTGCTGACCCTGTGGCTCTATGAACCTGAACTCAGGTCCCAAGTGACCTGCCCTAGCCAAGCCTTGGTGGGATCTGTGGGGGCCTTTGGCAAGGGAAACTGGCCTTTGAGAACAGGCCTCCACAGCACTGGAGCCCTGCCATTCTTGTCCTGGCCCCACAGGGCATGCTCCAGCCTGAGACCAGGGTCCTGAGGCCTAGGTGAGGGCAGATGCTCAGCCAGGCCTCAGAGGGTGCCCAAGCGGAGGCCTGGGCACCTCACAGCCATCACCATGGGAAGGGGACAAAGTTCCCGGACCCCCTGGGGCTAAACCTAGATCCCTGTGGCCCAGACATCAGGCACAGCCAGTGCTGGATAAGTGCGGGGGAGGGGGGGAGGATAGGGGTGCAGAAAGGATCTTGGGCAGAGCATATGGACACGAGCTGCCTAGGACCCCCCCGCTTGGACCCGAGTCCCAGGAGACAGGACAGATGGCCCCAGACCCCTCTGCCCTGGGGTAACCCCCCCCCAGCTCTGATAACAGTCATAGGTAATGCAGGAGAAGCTCATGCAAGGGGCAGCTATCACAGGGTGGCTGGGGACAGGGGTCAAGGCACTAGGATGGCCGCAGATGCCAGCCCACTATGCTGCTGTGACCCATGCTGGGAACATTCTGCCCCCAGCTCTGGCCAGGAGTCACACCTGGAAGTTATCCTGGGTTAGGAGCACACATCTGTCCATCCCACCCCAGCTTGCTGGACACCGACTCCACCCAGGCTGCAGGTGACGGCCAAGCCCAGCAGCTGCTGTCACTACATGACCAGGGAACAGGACAGCTCAGGGCTGTGGCAATACTAGGGAAGCTGGCAGGGGGACCCCTGAGACTCACGCGATGATGGTCTTGACGACAATGTCCTTGATCTTCTCCCAGATGGCCTCGCTGTTCACCCCCTTCTGGCTCAGGTAGCTCCAAAGTGCTTTCAGTGCCCTGGGGGAGCCAGATACCGGGAGGTCACAGCACTAGGTGCCTGCCCGCCCCCCTCCCCACCCCAGGTGCATACAGGGAGGGGAAGGGAGCCACAGTGGGCAGAGTCACAGAGCGTGCTCTTCTGTGGCCAGACTTCTCTACGACGGACAGCCAGTGCTGCAGCAGCCAGGGTGGGCTGGGATAGATAGCTCTGTCCCCAGACCCCCCCGGGACAGTGAACCTCCCACACAACCAGCCAGGACTGCATGGGACAGGAGGTCACCACTGCTCCCAGGTCCCGCACAGGAATCAGAAGGATCGGACAGCGCTGTGTAACAGCATTATGGCAGGAAGGGGGTAGGGAAGGGCAGGGCCTCCCCACACGCAACCCCCAGCATGGGCAGCGGTGTCAGCTGCTCCGTACCCTGCAGGTCCCATGGAGCCAGAGGGGGGACCTGCAGCCTGCCTGGCCCAGATGTGACTATGACCCAGGCATGTCCTGGCCCCTCATCACCACCCTGCACCTGTGGGCAGCCAGGGGTAACTCTGGGCAGAATCATCCTTGGAAAGGACAGCGCTGAGCACGGTGAGGCCTGGCCCAGTTCCTGGGAGCAGCAACAGGGATAACTCGGATACCCAGGTCACCGGCAGCTGTGCCTGGTGCATCCCAGCACCTGAGGTTGCCAGAGCAGAGGGCAGCTTGGCAGGGGCAGAGCTGTCTGGCAAATACCATCCTTAGCTCTGCCACTGGCCCTGCCCATGTCTCAGTTTCCTTGCCGGACATGGGACAACATTGGGCTGCTTCTGGAAAGTGCTTGGAGCTCTGCGGTGGTAGAGCCCGGGCAGGAACCCCCCTCTCCCCCCCAGCGATAGAGAGGAGCCAGCCCCGGCCTTACCACTTGTGGCCCTGGCAGGCGGTCTCGTCGGCATTGGCCTTGTACTCTGTGTTCTTCTTGTTCACGCTGTAGTTGGTCAGGTGCATGAACTTGTTGCCGAGGCTCTTCATAGAGGATGAGTACCTGGGCCGGGAGCAGGGGGGTAGACAGGGATCAGCATGTGGGTAATGGGGTGCCCAGACAGTGCCAGGGAGGGGGCTCTGTCTTAACCTCCGCCCTGGGAGCACCAGACTACTCTGCTACAGAGAAGACTGGTGCCCCGCCACAACATCAGCCCCCTACCGTGCCCAGATAGCAGCATGGCTGGCCTGTACCCGCCCTGAGCTGCCCCCAAAGACTTACTTGCAGCTGGCAAAGCGCACAAGCCCATCCCTGAAGAGGTAAATGCGCAGCGGGTCATAGCACGTGACGTAGACATAGATGCGCAGGTCGAATTTGCTGCCTCCAATGAGGTAGGGCTTATGCAGGTACCTGCAGGCAACGAGGGGGGCATGAGGGTGGGGAGGGGCATGGCTGTGAGGGTCCAGGCTCCCGAGTTGCACCCAGGCCCCCCATGCCCGCAGCTCTGGTCCAAACCAGCCCGGCCCAACCAACACTCCTAAGCTTCCAGGGATGGAAACCCCACGCCCCCCTAGGCGGCCTGGCCCAGGGCACCATGGGTGCTAGGTTGGGGGATAACATGGGGAGGCTTGGAAGTGCCTCGTCCAGCCTCAGCACGCAGCCCAGAGGAAGGCTCCTGTGTCCCGAGACAGACTCGTCCTAGCCCAGGTCACTGCCCCTTCCCAGGGATCCAGGGCACCAGGTGCTGGCTGCAGCCAAGTCTGGGGTTGTGCCCAGCTGTGCCAATGCTCCTGCTGGGACTCAGCCATGCAAGGTCCTGGCTACAGGCTCTTGCCTCCTGGTCATGCTGCCTTTGCGGGGCAGGCAGGGATTTGCCCCCTGCTCAGCTTGGTCGGTGGGGTTTCCCCTCCCTCTGTAGCAGAGGCACGGCCAGGGCCTGGGCTCTCTCCAATGCTCACCAACCTTACTGGCAGCAGCAGGACATTGGCTCTGCCTTCCCTGTTGCAAGGAGGCAGCTGGGGTCTCCCAGCTCCATCCCAGTGCCCCCCTTGGGCGTTGCTGGGGACACCTACTCTACTCACTTGCCTATCAATACGCTACCACCTTGTCCCCAACCCACTCCTATTATAAGGCACTTGGCACCTCTGTTCTGACGTGGGGCACAAAAGGGTTTTCAGAACTGGGTTATTTCCCTGGGTAGGACCTTTGCTCCTGGGCAGCCTATGAGGGGCAACCTGGCCTGCAAGGGAGAGGGGCAGCCTGCCTGCCCGCCCGCCCCCCCACGTCCACTCACCTCTGCACCAGCAGCGGCCGGCGCTTGGGCAGCTGGCTCCATTTGTGGACGACCTGGATGCCGATGCCTCTTGCCGACGCCGGCTGGAAAAGGGGTCGCACACAGGAGAGGGGATTAGGTTCCCTACCAGTGTCTTGGTACTAGGTCCGATGCTCCAATATCCCCCCAAACTCCCTGGAGCCAGCCCCCACAAATGCCCAGGCCCAGGCTACCTGGCCCAGTCTCGAGCCCTGAGCCCCACCAGCTGCCCTGTGCTCCCCATTGAACCCCGCCCCACAGCGCACCGGCTTCACGATCCACTTCTGGCGGGTGCCACCCTCCTCCCAGGCCTGGCGCAGCCCCCGGATGTCCTGGGGCAGAATGAAGGACTGGGGGAAGAAGTTGAAGTCCCGCTTGCCGCAGCGTGTCTGCATCTTGGCCAGGTTCCGCCACAGCCGGTCCTTGCGCCCGATTTGGAATGAGCCGGGGAAGTGGTTGATCTGGAAGAAGGATCAAGTGAGCTGAGGCAGCCACCCCTGGCCTCCTAGTCCCAGGCAGGGACAGGCCACCACTGCGGAGAGGCTGGCTTTGCCTGTATGGCCACGGCACCGTACTGGCAGGGCTAAGTATGCCTGGGGCAGGGTCCATTGTCAAATCGTAGAGTCCCAGAGCTGTGGGGCCGGCAGGGAGGTGTGGGGTCACATCCAGCCTGACGCAGGATCCGCCCAGTCCAACCCATCAAGCGATCTTGATGTTGGGGTGGAGAGCAACCTGTTTAAATTCGCTGATGACACCAAAATTTGGGGGGAGGTGAGCAACCTCGGAGCCGCACGACACCGTTGCCCCTGACAGCCCTGGGCATCATCCCCACCCCTGGGAAAGCAGGGAGCCGTGGCTGACAACATCCTGCTGCTGCCAGGGGGGTTGGAGGGTACTGGAGAGCCCAGGCCCAGGCCATGCCCTCACTGCAAATGGAAGGGAACCCCCTCACCCGGGCCACACTGAGCAGGGGGTAAATCCCTGCCTGCCTGCCTTCCCTCCCCCTCCAGGCAGCGTGAGTGGGGGACAAGAGCCTGTAGCCAGGACCCTGCGGGGCTGAGTCCCAGCAGGAGCATTGGCACAGCCCCAGCCTGGGCTGCAGCCAGTGCCCAGTGCCTCTGGGGGAGGTGCAGTGCCCCACACGCCTACAGTCAGAGCCAAGCCAAGGGGTTTGCCTGGCAGCCAAGCTCTGGGCTCTGCCCGGGGAGACCGGACAGACAGGGGTGGGGAGATGGCAATGGTGAGGGAAGCCATCACTTCTGCTAACCAGACTCAGACCTGAGTCTAAGCACGTTTGGAAGTGTCACCATCAAGGGTGAGGGGGGCAGCTCATGCTGGAACAAGCTCCCAGGTTCCTTGTGGTCCCTCCCACCACCCTGCAGCCCTGGTGGGGGCCTGGGGGTGCCAGGGCTGTAGAAAGAGCCCACACAGGCCAAGCCACAAGTCCCATGGGGCTCCCCAGTGCCACAGAGCAGTACGTGACTACCCCGAGGCACCAGCCCTGCTACCTCCCACCATGGGCACCCCCCGGCTCTCCTTACCTTCTGGTGCTCCTTGATGATGCGGAAGGCTGGAGACTTCATGTGGTGGCCCCAGCAGCCCAGCCAGTCGCTGTTCCCTGAGGGGAATGAGGAGGTGTGGGAGCCCCAGCCCTCACCAGCTCAGAGAGCCCAGAGCACGTGGCTCCGCAGCCCCCTCCAGCTCCCATCCCCAGACGGCCCGAGTGGGCGCTGGGCCCCGGTGCGATGTGAACCCTGCAGCACAGCAGATGCTGCCAAGGCGACTGTGGCTGCTTCCCCAAGAGTGCCTAGCATGCCCTGGGCACTAGCCATTACCACCCCATTCACCCAGGGGTGCCTCAAGTGTCCTGGTCAGGCTGGGATGGGGGAGTTCAAAACTATGGCTCCCCCCAGCCCCGGAGCTGAGCCGAGAATCACCCTCCCAAAGCAGGCATGAGGGCTCCCCAGGCCCTCCCAGCTCCCTGCACACTCACACGACCCAGCTCCAGCTGTGCTGGAGAGAGGGGGGGGTGTGCTACAGGTACTGACACCCGTAAAGATGCTGGCTCAGGCAGTCCGGGCCTGGAGCCTTCCTTTTGGGATAGTTCAAGCTGCTGTGAATGGCGCAGCAGCCTTTGGGGACAGCCCCCTGGGCCCAGCTGCTCTATGCCTGGCTCAACCTGCTTGGGGGCTGCTGGCCACCAGCACCTTTGCCCCAGGGCAGCGAGACCCTGGCTCAAGCCCCACAGGGTCTGGGCAGGGCGACGGGAGCCCAACAAGGCACCGCAGCTCAGGCAGACTCACTTCTGCTGACTCTGAAGTGTGAGCGGGCGACTGTCTGCTTCACGACATTGGGGGTGACTGAACTCATCTTCCACCGCAGCAGGCGCCGCTGTTCCCAGGGCAGCTTCTCCACTGGCGGGGGGAAGAGGTGGCAAAGGGCGTGAGGGAGATGGAGAGCCTGACTGGGCCCTGGCAACCCTAGGACAGCTGTGAGGGGGAAGGAGCCTGCCAGCTGAGTGGTGACCCAGTCTGAGCCCCAGGAAAGCCCGTCTCTAGGATCCCACCACACAGGGCTACAAGAGGGTGGCACACATGAGTGGGCACCAGCTGCCTCTGCCTCCATACAGCCAGTGCCCAGCATCTCCTGTCCTCCCATAGGGTCAGCCTGATCCCCCACCAGGCAGCCAGGCAGGTTGGGTGGAAATGCTTCTTTGCCCCGTCTCTCCCGTGAGCAGCCAATGCCCCAAGAGGCCGGGGCTGTGGCATGGTCCTCATCGGTGGCATGGCCTCGCCTGGGCCCAGGGCAGGCGTCCCAGCATGGAAGGGGGCAGACGGTGACTTTAGTTGGTTCCTTTCAGGGCACGAAGGGGCCCCGACTGCCTGGGAGGGATGGGGACAAGGGGGAAAGGAGCCCTCAGAGCCCGGATTCCAGCTGCCCCCTTTCTTTACCTCTCTCGTCGCAGGTCCCGAAGTAGATGGTGGGGGGCATGTTGGGGAAGAGGCTGCCCAAGAGGGCTGGTCTGAGCACCCGCTCCTGGGCCTCCACCTGCTGTGCCAGGCCCTCCTGGCAGCTTCTGTGGGGAGGGCGACGAGGCATGAGAGCCGCTTGCCTGGCACCCGCCTGCCACAGCCCCAAGCCAGGGAGCCCCACAGCTCTGCGAGAAGCGAGTGGGTGTGGGGGTTGCGCACATCGCCCATGGGCTGTGCTCACGGGTGTAGGGACGTGGCAGGGCCCCAAGGTCAGAGACCGCCAGGCTGGCCCCCAAGGATGTTTGGCTGTCGGCAACGAGGGGCCATGGCTGCCCCGGGGCCACACATGCACACGTACACACCCACACCTGCATGTATGCAGCAACGTACCCACGTGTACACACATGCACCTACAAGTACACCCACACCCAACACATGCACATTACACACCCGCGCATGTACATGCTTCTACCCACATACATACACACATATGCACCCACACGTACACACCCACATCTACATGTATGCACACTCACCCCCAGCTGTACACACGTTTACACCTACATGCTTGTACCCTGCACATACACACCAGCATGTGCATAGGGATACAGGCACCTGCCTGCATGTGTACACACCCATACCCGAATATACACATCTATATGTTTGCATGCACTCACACCCACATGTACACTCACATGTACACACAAACTTATGTTTACAGCTACACCTGCACATATACACCCACACACACATGTACATGCCCACACCCACACGTGTATACAACCACACACACACACACACACACACACGTGCACCCGCACATACACACCCATACCCCATGTACATGCTTGCACATGTACACCCCCACACCTACATGTACACACCCACATGCCCCTTGCATACACGCTTGTGGACAAACACATCTGCACATACAAACACCCACAGCTACACACCTCTCACGCCCCACCAGGGGCAGTGCTACCCCGCAGGACCCCCTCAGAGAGAGCCCCCTCCGTGGCCTGCCCACCCTAGGCTCACAGCAGCTGGGGACAAAAGGCCCATTAAAGTGCAGACACACGACACAACTACCCCAGGGCTGCACTCAGCAGACCCCCAGCAGGCTCCTCCCGCCCACCCCCAGTAGGCCCTATCGCACCACCTGGCTAGCTGGAGGGGGGTACATGGTTCCCTCTTGCTCTCCAGTGTCCTGGGACAGAGCTCCTAGCGCCAGGCTGGGGATGCGCCTGCCCCATGCTTGCTGAGGGGTAAAGCCCATGTACTCGCCCAGCACATGCTCCATGTGTCCCTGTCCTCAGGGGAGCATCATGGGGCAGCTCTGGGTGTTCCCACAAGGGTGCTAGAGCCTGGCTGACCAGAGCTGCAGCCAATGCGCACCCGTGACCCCGAGCACGGAGGCCAGCACTTGCCCCTGCCTTTGGAGCTGGAGACCCGGCAGGCCATTCAGGCCCAGGCTGCCTCAGTGCCTGGGATGACGGAGCTTGGTCTGAGCGCCAGGTGCAGCTGGCTGCAGCCCAAAGACCCCAGGTCCCAGAGGGGCCCAGTTGCCCGGGGGATGTCACCTGCCCAGCAACTTACCTGGATATGAGCGCCACCGACCCGCTGGGTGACAGGCCCATGACAGAGGAGCTGTCTGACTCGCCTGCCAGAGACAAAAGACAGCATTAGGTTTCCAGGCTCCAGCTGCTGCCTCCCAGGGGGCCTGGGACAGCAGGAAGAAAGGTGGTGCCCTCGCTCCCTCCCCGCTGCCCAGGACCAGCCACCTGGAACATACCCCAAGGGCTCCATGAGACCCTCATGTGATGCCTGAAAGTCCACAGGTGCTCGGGCACCCCCAGGCCCAGGGACTTCAACATGTCTTTGTGCAGCTGGAATCACCAGGCTGGACGAGGCCTGGTCTCCTCTTCCAAACCACCAGCCCTGCCCAAGCCAGTCCAGGCAACCCTCCGCTCCCTTCTGGCACCCAGCACTGTTCACAGTGTTCAGCTGAGTCCTGGCCAGGCGCTATCACCTCACTTGTCTCACACACGCGGGGATGGGAGCATGTCTGTGTGCCTGCTCACCACAAGCCAGGCCAGCTGCATGGAGGTGACCCCAGACTGCAGCTCCCTGATGGGAGGTGCATGGAGGAAGGGGACAGACTTCTCTGTGGCTGCAGGAGATAGGACATGGAATGAGGGACTGAGACTGTAGTGGGGGAGATGGAGGGTGGAGATTAGGAAGAGCCCCCTCCCTCTAACATGGGGGGAATTTCCGTCCATCAGGTCTCAGGAACCACTTCTTCACTGTCCGAGCAAGGAGGCCACGGGGAGACGCCAGGGCTGGGGTACTTTGCAGCAAGGGAGGGTCTGAGGAGAGGCTGGATGGGCGCCAGGCAGGGAGGATCAAAGTGCAGCAATGCCTGTACTCTGCTGGGGTTGGGGGGGTCCTCGGCTGCTGGGCTGTACTAGCTGACTCCCCCCCACAACGTCAAGGGCTGAAGCCCCCCCCCAGGGATTCTGGGTGCTGGTTGCAGCCCAGGCTGGGGTTGTGCCTGAGCTGTGCCAATGCTCCTGCCAGGACTTAGCCCTGTAGGGTCCTGGCTGGAGATTCTTGCCCCCCTACTCCCCACACTGCACTGGTGGGGGTCAGGCAGGGACTTGCTCCATGCTCAGCCTGGGGGGTTTCTCTTCCCTCTGCAATGGGAGCACAGCCTGGGCCTAGGCTCTCTCCAGCACTCACCAAGTCCCCTGGCAGCAGCAGGACATTGGTGGCTGGGGGCCCCCGCCCCACCCGGGACCAAGTCCCCTGGCAGCAGCAGGACATTGGTGGCTGCGGCCCCTCTGCTCTCCTGGAGGCAGGGGTGGGGGCAATGCCCGGGGCTGTGTTGGGGGGCGACAGTGTCATGCAGCTCTGAGGTCACACATGGGGTTTGTCTGGAATGGTTTGGATGCTCCTGCCTCAAGACTGGATGCGACCCCGCAGCTCCCTGCTGGCCTCGTGGCTGCAGGACTCTATGATCCTCAGGAATTTTCCAGAGCAGGAGGGACACACGCTGGCCTGGTCCTGCCCAGAGCAGGGGCCTGGCCAGCCTGGCCACTCTGTGACTCTGTGCACATAATTCTGTGGGTGCTGCCATTTCAGTGTCCCCCTCTGCACCCTGCCCCACCATCTCACCGTCCTCCTCTTCCTCCTCCCCATCCTGGCTCTCATCATCCAGCCCATCAGGAAGCTCCTCTTCTGCCTCATCCTCAGGCTCACTGGGGGCAGTGCTGGAACACAGAGTGGGAGGTGAGAGAGAACCATGGTTTCCCGTGGGTCCTGCTTCCCCTTGCCACCCATGTTCGGACCTGCCCCCGAGAGGGGAAACTTGGAGCAGAGACTGACACCCCCAAGGGTAGCCGAGTTACCAGCCCTCACCCTGCGGGGAACGGCGGAGAGGCCCCTTCCCCCAACACTTACTCCGGGAGCTGCGGGGATACCCTCGGCATGCCCATGGCCTTGCACTTGTCCTCGTCTAGCTGGACGGTGGGGATCTGGGCAGCGACTCTGGAGACAGCGGTGAGGTGCATGGGCCTAGCTGTGTCCCCATCGCTCAGCGACAGGAGGTCCAGCCCACGACAGGACGGAGGGGCGGGCGCTTTGGTGCTGGGGGCCAGGAGCTGAACGCTGACGCGCTTTGTGCAGGCACCGGCACTGGGAGGGCTCCGGCCCCCAGGGAGGCTGCCACGCCTCGGCTCAGAGCTCTGGGGGGCCAGGGCAGCCTGGGGGCTCAGCTGGGCGAGGAGGTGCGGTCTCCAGCGCCCGGCCACAGGGAGTACATCGCAGCAGAGGCCGCTGGCAGCTGGACAGACAGCGTCGAGGTGCCAGCTGTAGTCTTGGCAGGGGCTCTCCATCCCCCTCAGCTGCCTTACAGCCTCCGTCAGCTGGATCTTGCGCTCCCTGGTCTTCAGGCTCCGCAGCCGACTCTCCGCGTCTTCCAGGCACCATGAGGCTGGGCCCTCAGGGCCGGGGGGCCGGCGGGCCAGGACAGCCAGCTGGGGCCCCTTCATGGGTCTGTTCTCAAGGCCTGCAGCGGAGCTGTCTCCGGTGCCCCCAGTGCGGGCCCAGGACATGGCGAGCGGCCGCAGGGAACTCTTCCCTCTCTTGCTCTCGGGGGATGGGGGCGAAGGCACTCGGGCACTGCTTGGCCGCAGGAAGGCATTGTTGTTCAGCACGGGTCTGTAGGGACCGGGAGCTGGCTGCCCCGAGCCCAGAGGGGAGCCTTTAGGTGAAGGGGGGCGGTCTTTAGGCGCCCGCGGCAGCGGGGCCAGCTCTGGGGCAGCTGACAGCATGCCAGGGCCCTGGGCGAAGTTGCTGGCTGGGGGGCCCTGGGGAGGGAGAGGGACCGACCAGCGCTTGAGAGTGCTCGAGCGTAGACAGATGGACTCAAGCCGCTGGTAGGGTCTCTGCCGGGCGTAGGATCGGCGGTAGAGCAGCGTGCTCCCTGGGGAGCTGGGGAAGGGCAGGGGCAGGCCAGAGTGGGCAGCGTCACCAGGGCATGGCACAGGCAGGGGGGGGACGCCGGGGGGCCCCGGGTGGAGCAGGCTGGGGACCGGTGGAGCCCTCACATGCTTCCTCTCCAGCCTCCAGATGGGCTTGATGTGCTGCGGGACCGGGGGCCAGGCCCGGCTCTCGCAGGCCGGCTGCGGGGCGCTGAGCGTGAGCCCGGCGCTACAGCTATAGTGCTGCGGCCCAGCTGAGGCCATGTGCGGCCATAGCACGGCAGGCGGGGGGGCAGCAGGCACCCCCTCACTGCGGCATCCTCAGCGGGTCTGGCAGCCTGCAGGAAGGACACAGAGCAGAGACGCCAGGTTAGAGCATGCCCAGCCGGAGTTGGAGAGCAGGGCAGGGCTCGATCTGCTGGAAACCCCCGCCAATGCTCTCCTTCCTTTGGAGGGCAGCCCCATGCCCCCAGCGTGGAGCCAGCCGGGAGGAAGGAGGCGGCCATGGAGACAGGAACAGACATGGTGAACATCCCAGGGGCAGGTCCCTGCCGGGTGCAGGTAGCCAGGCAAGGGCTGAGCGGGGCGTGAGCCAGCCTCCAAAACAGCCCTCCTGTCCCAGCCCTGGTGCCTGGCTCATTTCTGCCCTCCAACCCTGAGCCTGCCCAGAGCCTGAGACCAACAAGAGAGGCCCCACATTTGGAGGGCTGTCTAGGTCTCTGCTGCCCAGGAAGCCGGGCCCATGAGAGATGTAGCCCCACAGAAGTCCCTGCCTCTGGCGTGTTCCCTGGGACACTGTGACTACAACATGGCTCTGATGCTACCTATAGCCCCTGGTGCATGCCATGTGCCATAGGCGCTGTGTGCCCGTGAGGCTGGGCGTCCCTGCAAACCAAAAACCCCATCACTGGGTGTGTCCACTCCCCACCCTGCTGCAATGCCCAGCAAGTGGAAGAGGCACGGACTTTGCTAGCCCCAGAGCGACCAGCTATGCTACCCATGAGAAGAGCCCTGTGCCCAGCCAGCTGTGGCCCCTGCTGGGAAGAGGACACTGCCAAGGAAGGGTCAGGGGAGCCGCACATACACACAGAGCAAGAAGCTGCCAGCACTGAAAAGACAATGCAGGCCAACGCCTGCTCATGCTGACTCAATGGGACACTCCTGACCAGGTGCCAAGCCTGACCAGGGGCATGCAGCACAGAGCAGCTCCTGCCACCCTGAATGACCTCGACGGCCATGGCACTAGGTGCCCACAAGTTGCTGTGGGCATGCGCTGGGGACTCATTCAACTGCCAGCCTGTGAGGGCTCCCAGCAAGGCGCTGTATGCCCATGTCTGGAAAGAGCTCTCTGTCAAGCCCAGCAGGACCCGCAGGGCCTGGCCAGGACTGCCCACCCCTGCTCAAGTGGCCCTGCTATGGGGGCAGGAACTGCAACACACCTACAACAGAGGTGAGCACGAAGCCAGCCCGTTCCACACACCTGCTCGAGAAGCCAGGCCCAGCGGGTCATGCTGCACAATGCAGCATTTCCACACCCCCGTGGGCATGGCTGACGGAGGACGGCAGATGCCGTGCCCCCTCCTGCCACGGGGCACGTGGAGGAGACGGACAGGAGTTCGCTTCCTGCTCAGCCTCGTAGCAGGAACACTGAGGTCCCGGGAACATCGAGTCCTATCAGGTTGCGCTGCAGCCAGCCTGCGGCAGAGGGAACCTGAGCCGCAGCGGGAGGCCAACAGGGCTGGTGACCCCGCTCGCACCCAGAGGCAGATCTGTGCTGTTGTGACAGCCAGACCGATTAGCCAAACCAATTAGCACGGGACAAAGGGACACGGCTCCCTGGCTCAGGTGTCCCTGGCAAGCGGGTTTACACACACACTGCAGCCAGAGAGGACAGGCCAGGCCAGCTCCACTTGGATCAAGGTGAACGCGAGGGAAACAGGAGTTCTGTCTGGGCTGTTGAGGCAGCTCCCAGCCAGGAAAAGGGGCTTTCAAACCCAGGGATAATTAGTGCACTTTCTCCAGAAGCTCCTGGCAGACCCCCACCCACCCACTCTTCAGGGCCCCAGCCAGCACCTTGGGCCTCAGCAATGTGGGGAGACAGCCTGACAACGAGGGGTACCAATAGTGCTACGGGGACACTGATCCAGGAGACTGGGGCTGAAGAACCAAAGGAAGCACAGTGTGAAATGTCACTCGCCTCCCATAGGAGAGAAGTGAGAAGGCTACTGCATGGCTGGTCCCAAGCAACAGTGTCCTGGGGCACGGCAACGTGCTGGGGCAGGTGGTTGCAATGTCCATAGCTAGGGCATGCGACATGGGCATGGATGGAGGAAGGATGCTAAATTCTTGAGCTGTAAGGCCAGTAGGGAGCTGCGGGGTCACATCCAGCCCAAAGCAGGATCAGCCCCGTCCAAACCCGCCCAGACAAACGTTGCGTGTGAACTCAGAGCTGCATGACAGTCACCCCCGACACAGCCCCAGACATCACCCCTGCCCCTGGGAAAGCAGGGCAGCCATGGCCACCAACGTCCTGCTGCTATCAGGGGGTTGCAGGCATCGGGGAGCCTCGATCCTCCTGCCCAGCACCTGCCCAGCCTCTCCTTGGACCCTCCTGTGCTGCAGAGCCCCCCAGCGCTGGTGTCTCCCATGTGGCCGCCCTGCTCGGGCAGCAAAGAAGCGTTTCCTAAGATCCAACCTAAACCTGCGCGGCTGCAGCTTTCAGCCATGGGTCCATGTCCTGCTCTTGAAGCTGGTGTGTCAACAGGGTGAGAGAACAGGGACTGAGACGCAGACTGACTGACTGACCCACACTGGGGCAAGCAGCTGTCCTGGAGGGGTCACTGCCTTGCTTCCTGCGTGGGCTGGTCCTAGCCCCTCGCCTAGCTTCTTCCAGAGCGAGTCCCGACTTTAACTTCACCGCCCTGCACCTCCCGGGCGCTTGTTACAGCACCTGCGGCGACTCCCATCTTCTCTGGCCTGGCCACCCCTGCAGGACAGAGCGGCGCTGGGACTCCATCCCAGCTGACACGGCAGCCACAGACCCGCAACCGGGATCATCACTGCGGAGGAACAAGGTGCCCAGAGCAGGGCTGGACGCAGGGTACGCTCATATAGGCCTCGCCAGAACAGCGATCCACGTGCGCTGTTTGCACAAAGCTCTCGACAGAGCAGCAAACCCAACCACGCACGAACAAGCGGCACGGTGCAAACGCGGCCAGGATGGCGCCAGGCGTACGGTCTCACCACGAGACGGACGGGCCAGCGGCAGAGTGATCAGGCTGGACCAGGACGTGAAACAAACCCGTAGCACGGGACAGCTAAAGATATTCAAGATACTCGGGCGTAATCCATTTGATCGCCGCAGAACAGGCGGGTGGGCGAGCACGGGAGCCGCGTGGCGCCACGTCGACTGCCACGTCGTAGGTACGAATGCCGTAGCTTGTTCGGCCAAATCGTGTCAGTCCCGCGCTCGTAGACGAGACACCAGGCCGAATCTTTGCCACGAGCAGAGCCCGCGGTCATCCTCCGAGACGCGGCGGGGGTCGGGATCCCCGACACCGCGGCTCCCGAGACCTCAGTGCTGACGACACGCCAGGAACGCCCGACACACGGACGGCAGCAATGACGACACGGGTGGCACCCG
>NW_005843468.1:103157-109995 GCF_000455745.1 Alligator sinensis
GTTGGGCGCGCAGGGGTGCAGCGGCCGCTGCCGGGTTAGACTCGGGGGGCAAGCCATCGGGACTCGTAGCAGAGCTGATCTCTTCTGTTCGGCCACCAAGATTTTTGCAAAAAAACCAGCTGAAGGATGCGTGCGCCCAAAGCTTGCAATTACTTTTATTTATTTTTTGCAAAAATCGTGTTGGTCTGATAACAGATAGCACCTGCCCTACGAGTCCCGATCGGGTTTTTTAAAACCTCGATACATACTGCAGCCCGCGGGCGACCCTGCCCGAGCTCTGTGGGTTTTTGCTGTGATCCCACAGGAAGGGCTGCAGCGCCGGGCCCCTGGCGTGTTAGCACAGCCTCCTTTGAACAGGAGGAAACCGGGTGCTGTGTCTCTGGCGATGCCTGGCGCCGACGCACCTGCGTCCGCCCGTGGTCACGTCCGTCCGTGCCCTTGCTCCGTCGCTGACGCACAGCCCTGGTTCCTGACGATGTTCTCGAGCTCTTCAGGCCCCCGGGGCCAACGGTGCCTGGACCCAGCCTTGGGGCTGGGGGTGTCTTTTGTGGCCCCAGGCAGAGAGCAGGAAACCGCCCAGCCAGGCAAAAGTCATTTATTGGAATAAAACAAACCAGAGAAATAGCTGAAAATGTGGGGGTGGAAAGGTCCAGGCAAAGGCCCTGGTGCCCCCTTGGTGGGGGACCCCCCCACCCCCGTCAGCAGGACGTGGCACAGGGGGTCTAAGGGGAGGCGAACTGGGCCGTGTTACTTGAGCACCGTTATTGCTCCCGGTTGGGGAATAAAGAGGTTCCCCCAGCAGCACTTGACTGTCCAGGGGTCCGTCCCTGTCCTGCCCAGCAGCTCCGCACCCGCCGTCCCAGCTGAGCCAGGGAGACCATCCCCAGCTCAGCTGCGGTGGGGATGAGACCCAGCCTCCCCCCCCACCGCTGCTGACAGCGGCTCCTGACTTGTCCAGGCCACTGTGAGACCCCAGAAATGGGGCAGGACACGTGTGGAGCACGCTCCCTGCCTCACAATGGCTTGGGCTCATCCCTGCTGAATGAAACCTCGACTCCCCGTGCTCAGCCCACAGGACTGGGCACTTCTGCGAGGGACAGAGACCAAGGAGACCCTAGCTGGATGCCACCCTGGCTGGACTAGGGGACATTAAGGCACATCCTGGGGCCACAAGGCCTCTTGAGAGGACAAAGCTGCGAGTGGGGACCCGCTCAGGGCCAGGATCTCCCTGCCTCTTGGTACCGCAATGGAAAGGAGGCGTTTCAGGTCCTTCTCCATGCCCTGGGTGTTTCCAGTCCTCCCTCTCTCTCAGCTCTTGCTGGCTCAGCGCTCCGGGCATCCTCAGGAGATGAGCGAGGTGGCGGGTCCGAGTCTGGGCAGGCTCTGGAGTGTCTCTCCGGAGCGGGCAGGTCCGGCCCCCTCAGGCGCTGTGCGTGGGCCGGAGGAGGTGGATGAGTTTCTCGCAGTGCCGAGCCGAGGCGAGGCGGGGGCTGCGGGAGAGACTGGCCTGGGACCCATCGAGGGATGCGGCCCCCAGCTTCTCGCTTGCCTTGAGAGACAGCAGCACCTGGGAGAGGAATGGGAAGCCGTGCCAGTCACCCTGCGCCCCCCACCCCCAGCCACTACCTTCCCTCCCAGTTACCCACCCTTGGCGGGGGGGAGGCCCCTGGCCCATCCCTATATCCCCTGCTGCTGCCTTGCCCTCAGTCGCCACTGATTGCCAAACAAGGGCAACCCCAAACTATGGCAGTGAGGGTACGTGCAGGCTGCAGCCGTGGGGGGAGAGCAGGCCTGGCATGGAGCCGGATGCAGCTGGGGGGGATTAGGGGCACTTCTCTGCTGTGCCACTGACCCCGCCACAGGGCCTAATCTTGTCTCTTCACAGGCCAAATCCAGGCCATGGACTGGAGGTTACCAGCCCCTGAGCTAGGTGACCTGCAAGAGTGGGCACCCTGCTGCACCGGTACCAAGCGTGGCGCAGGCAGCCTGCGTGTGGCATGCGATAGCTGGAAGAGAGGACAGGGAGCAGAAAGCAGAACAGGGGATCAGACAGGGAGCAGAAAGCAGAGCAGCTGCTTTGGTAGGGAGCACAGGGCAGGGAGCAGAAAGCAGAGCAGAGGATGGGGCAGAGGGAGGCACGGAGGCCACGGGCGGTACCTGGCGTATCCCAGGCTGGCGGCTGAGGGCCCGCAGGGCGATGAGGGCAGCCCCCCTCACCGCGGGCTGGGAGTCGTGGCAGGCGCAGTGCAGCAGGAGCCGGGGGACCTCGTTCCGGATGAGCACGTCTGCTAGCTCGGCTGAGTTGCGCCCCAGGTTGCCCAGGGCCGAGGCAGCGTTGCTGCGGGTCCTGGCCTGGGGGTCTCCCAGCAGCCGCACCACGCAGGGCACGGCCTGGGCCAAGCCCTGCGCCAGCCCGCCAGCCCGGTAGGCCGCGTTGCCCACAGCGAAGATAGCCGCCCTGCGCACGGCCCCATCGGGGTCACCCAGGAGCTCCAGCAGCCGTTCCAGCAGCCTGGCCTGGCCCCTGGGGAGCCCCGACCCGTGCCGCAGCAGGTTGCCCACAAGGCTGCAGGAGCCGGCACGCACCAGGGGCTCCGGGTGGCCCAGCAGGTGGCTCAGGGCCTGGCCAGTGTCGTCGGAGCCACCCAGCAGGCCGTGGAGGAAAGGCAGGTGTGCAGAACTAGCCCGCGCCACCTGGGCCAGTAAGGCCAGCAGCTGGTGTGTGGGCTGGGCATGGGTGCCGAGCAGGACGGATGACAGGAAGGTGACGGCCGGTTCCGATGCCACGGCCACAAACTGCCCCACTGCCCGCTCGTCGCGCAGAGCCAGGTGGCAGAGGAGTCTCTCTGGCAGCTCCGTGGCTGGCAGAGGCAGGTGGTGGCAGCAAGCCTGGCGGGGACAGAGAGAGGGGGGCACCAGCTCAGCTGGGCCATGGTAGGGCCACCACACACCTGTCCTGGAGCCACTGGGTAGGGCTGGACTGGCTCTTGCTCCTGGCACCGGGACATCTTGACCGGCACCGGTCTGGCAAGGCCAACCCCACTCACCACAAAGCAAACATATGGCTCAGGTCCGTCCTGCCCCGTGTCCCGTGTCCCGGGGCAGAGCGGAGCTGGCGGCGAGTGACCAGGTCCGAGCAGGGCTTTCTCCTGTTCCTCCAGCATGGAGGGTCCCTGCTCTGTCTGGACAGAGACAGGCAGGAATAAATCCCCAGGGACTTTCTCCTCCCCGTTCAGTGCGGCGCAAACCCTGCTCCTGTCCCCTCCAGCGTCCCTCCTAGGCCTGGCCTCAGTCTCTGCTCCTAGGGAAGCCCCTCCAAAGCCCCCGGCCTCCTTGCTGCCCTGCTCCGCACCTTCTCTAGCTCTTCTCTCTCCTTATGGAGCTGCAGGGAGAAACCAGTTCTGCCCCTGGTCTTGCTGGCTTTGCCCACATGCCCCACTGTGCCTCGGCAGAAGCCTGCAGTGCGGGCACAGCCAGATGTGGGCACCAGGCACTCCAGGTAGGAAATGAGAAGGGAAGGGGGCGGCCCAGGGTCCTGCCTGCGAAACAGAAGGAAAGAGCACGGGACAGTGGGGAGAGGGGAAGGGGGGCCCAGATACCTGCAGCAGATGGGCAGGGATCTCAGCCTCGCTTGCGGCCTCCACCATCCGCGCCAGGGTTTCCTCATCCACCTCCACGGCGAAGGGGAAACACAACAGCTGGCAAGTATGGAGCACTACAGCAGGGACCAGCCCAGGGTCTCCGTCCTCACCTGCCTGCCTGCAGCCATGACAGAGCACACAGCTTAGCAGAGGCCACGGGGGCCCGCAGGGAGTCCAGCTCCAGCAGTGGGGCACCGTCAGCTGCTCCATGCATGTTCCAGTGCCCTTGAATGCCACTGGTGCCCTACCCTGCCCCGGCCACCCCTGTGCCCAACTCACGTCTGGGTCAAGTGAAGCAGGAAGTCGGGAGACAGCAGCTTGCGCAGGGTGGCTAGGGTAAGGCTGCTGGGCTGGGCCAGCTGCCCGAGGCAGAGGTGAGGCTCCCGGGTGAAGACGAGGAGTGCCAGGTTGAGGAAGAGCAGGGTCCCTGCAGGCACAGGGGTTGGCAGGGAGGGCCGGCTAGCACCATCTGGGCCCCAACTCCGCGCCAGCCCCAAACCCACCGCGGCCGCTGCGATTCCAGCAAATCAACCAGGGAGTTGGTAGCTCCGAGACCAGGCAGTCGGCTACCACTGCACTGAGCTGCCCCCCGCCATTCAGCTCCATGTGTCAGGGGGTTGAAGCCCCCCACAGAGGCACTGGGTGCTGGCTGCAGCCCAAGCTGGGGCTGAGCCCAGGCTGTGCCAATGCACCTGCCAGGCCTCAGCCGTGCAGGGTCCTGGCTGGAGGACCTTGCCCCCGCTCATGCTACCTTGGGGAGGGCAGGAAGGGATTTGCCCCCCGCTCAGGTCAGCCCGGCTTGCGGGGTTTCCCTCTGCAGCGGGGGCACAGCATGGGCCTGGGCTCTCTCCCCTGGCACTCACCAACACCCCCTGGCAGCAACAGGACGTTGGGCCACGGCCCCCTGTATCCCAGGGGCAGGGGTGGGGGCGATGCTCAGGGTTGTGCCAGGGGTGACTGTTGTGCGGCTCCGAGACTGCACACGGGGTTGGTCTGGGTGGGTTTGGACAGGGCTGATCCTGCCTCGGGCTGGACGTGACCCTGCAGCTCCCTGCCAGCCCCACTTGTCTGTGATTTTTATGATTTCTCCCACAGCAGACGCCAGCCCCCCCAGCAGTACAGACGTGTATGGAGGTGGAGAGGGCTGTCTCAGGCATCTCTGTCTACCATATCAGAGCAGCATCAGCTAGAGCCAGCTCCGCAAGCAAGGTCATGGTCATGGGCTCCCGTAGTAGACTCCACCTGGGTCCACGGCCCAGGGGCTGGGACGTGTTGAACCTGCCCCACAAGCAGCTCAAAAATCCTCCTCCCAGCATGGCCAGGGGCACGTTAGCTTTCCACATCCTGCAAGCAAGTAGGGTGGGCTGCACGAAGCCCCCAAAGCCCTGGCAGAGGTGGCAGGATTTGTATGGGGCTGAGGAGCCAGCAGTAGGCTGATCTGGTCCCAGAGGGGAAGGTGCAGGGCACAAGGCACTGGGGCAGACAGCACGGGGCACATGGTGGGATCCTCAGTGACAGGAGCCAAAGCCCCACGGGCCAGTCAGGAGCTCCGGCCCAGAGTCAGTGACAGGCCCGGGGGCGTATGCAGGGTCTGTGACAAGCAGGGAGCTGCCACACCTGCTCCCCACCTC
Organism: Alligator sinensis; assembly: GCF_000455745.1. NCBI lineage: Eukaryota > Metazoa > Chordata > Crocodylia > Alligatoridae > Alligator > Alligator sinensis. The sequence continues at coordinate 108,430 of NW_005843468.1, forward strand.
CCCCAGCTCCTGTCAAGGCCCCGGTACAGCTGCAGCCAGGCACAGGCACAAGCTGGAGGCCTCCAGACCCCAGGGAACTGCCCTCTCTGGAGCCAAACCCACAAGCCAACTGGAGCAGAGCTCCCAGCTGCCCAGACCCATCCACAAAGGTCTGCTGGAGCCAAAGCCAAGGCTCATCCAGCCACTCCCAGCTCAGAGCAGACCCATGGAGACTGTGAGCCCCCCTCCCTGGCAAGGGGAGCTGGAGCCCTGGTCCAGGCCACAACTGGTCGGCAGGGATCGTGGAGGGTCCCAGAGGCCTGGCCACCTACCTTGAGGGGAGATGAGGTTCCAGTCTGGCTCCGGGGTGGGCTGGCCAGGCCAAGGTGTCTCGCTCTCCATCGCAGGCTCTCCACGGGCCAAGCCAAGGGCCGCAGCGACCCGGTGCCACGTGATGTCCCATAGCTCCGAGCCAGCGAAGCCCCATGTGCCCACCCCCTCCTCCTGGCAGGGGGAGAGCCCAGATGCCAGGTCCAGATCAGGGCTCAGACTCCTCCGAGCCACGTCACAGCAGAGATGCCTCCTCTGTGGGACTCCCCAACACCTTTGAGCCCTGGCAGCGGCTGGGTGTGGACCCCAGTAACCAACCCCCCCACCCCATGCAAGCTACTGGCTCCAACCAGGGACCTAGCAGAGCAGTGTGGGGGCTATCCAAAAAGACCCTGCTGGTCATGAATGGCCTGGTTTGATCCCATCCACCCTGGCCCTGGCGGAGGAGGGAGGTACCTGGGCCAGGAGCTCCAGCAGGAAGAAGAGGAGTCCATCATAGAGCCCAGTGCCCAGCGGCGGCGGGAGACACAGCTGTAAGAGAAGGGAGGGGGTGGGAGCTGGACCTATACAACCTCCACAGCCCCTCTGCTTTCCTGGGGGCAAGGGCAGGGGCGATGCCAGGGGCTGTGTCAGGGGTGACTGTGTCGTGCACCTCTGAGGTCACACGGGGTCCGGACGGGGCTGATCCTGCCTCGGGCTGGATGTGACCCCTCAGCTCCCTGCCAGCCCCATTCTCTAAGACTGTCACCTCAAGCTGTTCTAGTGACTGGTAAGAACCAGGATCAGTTGTGATCAGGGCATGAACAGGGACCTGGGAACCCCAAATACTTTGTACCGAGCTGTTCTTGCCCATACCGTGCCTAGAAAAGCCCCGGCCGCTGCCACAGACCAGCTGGTGGGTGGGTGGGTGCTCTGTCCAGGCTTGTCTATGGACAGTTCTGTGCTTTGTCACCCCGAGGCAGCCTGATGAGACCAACAACACCCGACCCCCCGCAGGGCACCGGCAGGGTCTTACTCATGGCCTAATGTAGAATTTGGGACCCTCACGACCACCCCCAGTCCTCTCCCCTGGACACCGTGGCTGCCCCGTGCCCTGGGCTGGGTGTGGCCTTGGCCCAAGGGAGTTGGACACCCCGGAGTTAAATGAAGGGAAAGAAGTGCCCGTGACCAGTACCTGGGCACGGGCGGTGAGAGCGTTGGTTAGAGCCGCCGTGGCTTCCTCCCCGCCGAGATCGACGGCCCCCCCGTGCTGGCGGG
>NW_005843468.1:110032-118224 GCF_000455745.1 Alligator sinensis
CCCGAGGCGCCCGCCGCGGCTGCCCTGCAGCCCCACATGGCCGCCCCCCAACAATGTCAAGCACCTCCCCCAACAGAGCAGGAAATCAGACCGGCCCCCACCCCCGGACTGGGCTGTATCAAGCCAAGCCAGACCCCCCCCCAGCACTGGAGTCAGGGCAGGAGGGGGCAACAGATGCGGGGATGGGGGCAGGAGGGGACGACGCACTCACCACAAGGGAGACAACAGCCGAACAGGTGAAGAGCTCGCCAGCCTCAAGTGCCACCACGTCTAGCCTGGAAGGAGGGGTGAGGAGAGGCTGAAAAGTCCCAGCCATTGCCCTCCCCAACCCCAGAATGCGGCCACCTCTGGAGAGCAACCGCAGCACACAGTAACGTCCCCCTGACCCCTCAGGGGCATGTTGCTCTCAACAGCACAGCACAGGCAGGCTGACCCGAGCCCCCTGGGGCAGGGGGTACATACCAGGGTGCAGGGTAGAGGTAAGGGAGCACTTACCCGGGTGGGGGTGCCTGGAGCTGCAGGGTGAGCAGAGACAGGAGGTGCAGGGTGGCCTCCTGAGCCTGTCCCCGCACTGGCTCCGGCATCGGGATCTACCAGGGGAACAGTGCGTGGTGTGGGGCAGTGAAAGGGGACAGGCCCTGGGCAACCTGTCCCCTTGGCACCCTCCCAACCCTGGCCAGCATGAGCCCAGGCCATCTCTCTGCTCCTTCCCTGAGCTCCGCACAGTGTCTCCATCACCCCCCAGTCCAGCCGTGGGTCCCCCGTTCCCCTTCCCCTGCAGTGCCCACCTGCCCCAGGGGGTGCCGGGACCTACCTCTCCCTTCAGCAGTTGTGCCAAGGCCCCTGGCACTTGTGGCCCCATCTCCAAGAGGCGGCACAGGCTCTGGCTGACGTGGCAGGCAGCATATAGGATCTGGGGGGGAGGACACTGGCCTTGACCCCAGCCCCACAGCAGGGGTGGGGGGTCAAAAAGACAAAGAACATGTTAGGAAGGAGCGAACTCAAGACAGAGAGGATTGTGCTGCCCTTTACAAGCCCCCGCGGTGTCCATATCTTGAATCCAGTGCCTAGCTCTCGTCCCCGCAGCCCCAGAAGGAGAGGAGCTAGAGAAGCTGCAGAGCAGGGCAGCAAGGAGGCTGGGGGCTGCGGAGGGGCTTCCCTAGGAGAAAATCCTGAGGCCAGACCTAGGAGAGATGCTGGAGGGGACAGGAGCAAAGTATGCAACACACTGAACGGGGAAGAGAAAGTCCCTGGGGACTTATTCCTGCCTGCCTCTGCCCAGACAGAGCAGGGGTCAGGGCACGGGACAAGCAAGCCAGCAGCCACCAACCAAACCCAGGCCGTCCTGTCCCCCCCATGGGGTGTTCAAGGGGGAACTTGTGACCCTAGACCAGGGAGAGAAGAACAGGAAAACCCTGCTCAGACCCAGGCACTCACCTTCTAGCTCCGCTCTCTGCTCCTGGGATACAGGAGACAGGGCAAGACGGACCTGGGGCCTGAAGCAGCACAGGGCAGCTCAGATATTCTTATGTGGGGCCCCCAGGACCACTGTCCGGACCCATCCCCAGCTCCTTGGCAGGCCCCAGCAGCGGGCTAAGGGACCCCTGAAAACGCACTGCTCTGCAGCCTGCTCACATGGGAGTTGCAGGATGCCCCAGTCCCTCCTGGCTGGCACAGGGTAGGCAGCAGGGACTTGTCAATGGGAACTGGCTTTCCCCAAGACCAGCTGGGGGAAGGGTAGAGTAGGGAAGGGGTGCTACCAGCTAGCAGCCTGGCATGGAAAGGGGTGCCCTGGAGGAGACAGGGGGGCAGAGCCAGGGGGACCTCCTTGGGAGAGGATGGTGCTGGCACAGCCCGGCAGGGACTGCTCCCAGCATGTGGGTACAACAGCCCCGAGCACCAGGGCTGGGCTCTATCGGCTGGGGCATCACAGATGGATGCCCCACGCCCCACTTCACGGGGCACCGATGCCCGAGGAGAGGACAGACGGAGGGACCCGGGTTGGCCGTCACCTTGAGCCCATTCAGGGAGCAGGTTGGGCGCACCAGCTTCTCCAGGAGCTGCCCCAGGACCTGGGGAGTCTCGGCCAGCATCTGGGCCACGTGCTGGGCAACCTGCAGGGGGTAAGCCAAGAGCCTGGTGACCCCATGCCCTCTGGAGACCCCCAGGCAGGGGTGGAGGGCACCTGCACCCCTCTTTGATTCCTGTTCCACCCAAAGTTTAAACCCAACTGTTGAGAGGGAGAAGGCGAGGCTGAGAGATTCAATCGACCTCAGGGCTCAGTGTCATCTCCTCGATTCCTGCTCATCTCTCTCCACTCCCAGGTGCGAAAGATCTCCATGTTCCCCTGCTCAAACCAGCCTCTCCCCTGCAATCTACAGCTTGATCCCCACTTCTGCTCACATCTTCCTCCTACTCCCAGCCCTGCAGACTGGGTCTAGCGAAAGCCAAAACCCCTCAGCTCTTGTGGAACAGCATGAGCTCAGGTGTAGAAATGACTGATGGTGAAGTCCTGGAAGCGCTGCCAAGGTGCTCATGGTGAGATTTTCTTTTGTGAATCTGAATGGTGATGGTGACAGGGCAGTGACATGCTGCCTTCTGCTATTTTAGCTATTTTCTTGCCTAGGTTTCCTGGGTTTTTTAAATTTGAGATCTCACCTGAACGCATGTCCCAGAAGTTCTGTGTGGTTTTGGTTTGATCTTAAAACAGAATAATACAGGGCCAGCCCCTGGGGCCTATTAGTAAAGTTTCTAGTTTCTCTTTAACTGAAAAATATGTGTTGCGCTACCTGCAGTGACAGGCTGCACTACCTGCACCCCCTTTTTCAGACTCCTCGATTCGCCCCTGTCGCCGCGCTGGTGCTGGCAGGGCCCAGCAAGGGGTGCTGTCCCTGGCCCCACTGCCTTTTTGGTCCCTGGAACTGATTCTCTGCCTCCACAATGCCCTGGCTGAGATGGTCACGCTCTCTCTCTCCCCGAGTTCCCCCTGGGGTCAGATTTCTGCCCATCCCCTCCAAGCTGCGCCCTATTATACCCCAGCCACTTCCCACCCCAGAGGTGGCTATGAGCGTCTGTCAAGTCTTGAGGGACCCTGGCCATAGATCAGCCTGATGTGATCTCCACTCTCAGCTGCTCTGTTGGAAAGGGACGTCCCTGCCGCACCCCCCAGGGACCTCTGCCCAGAACAGCTGCGGGAAGAGGCCTGGCCTGACCTGCTTCTTGGCCTCCCGGCACCCGCCGCGCCCCAGAGGGATGCTGCAGGCCGAAGCCAGCGCTGCCATGAAGATGTCAGCCAAGCGCTCGCTCTGCTCCTGTGTGGTCTTGGCCTCCTTCACTGAGCCTGGGATGGGAGGGAATCAAGGGAGACTCAGACATGAGGAGAAACAAGACAGGGGCAGATAATGCTGCCAGTGGGGAGCAAGGAGCACTGGCAAGGCTGTGGAGAGGAGCCAGAGGCTGGAAAGCCCAGGGGGCTGTGGGTCAGGAGTGAGGGGCACCAGCAGGGCTTGGGGGGAGGAGGGGGCTGTAGGTTGGGAGTGCAGGGCCCTGGCAGGGCTAGCGGGGGAGGCAGGGGCTATGGGTTAGGGGCACCAAGATGGCAGGCATGGGAGGAATCCATCCCAGCCACTGCCCATTTCTGACTTTGCCCAGGGCTCAGGACTGTAGGTAGGGGAAGGTGGGCAGGGCTCAGCCCAGGGCACTGATTTTGAGGAGGCACCAGAGCAGTGGTCCCTGGGAAGCTGGTGCCACAGCAGCGGAGGCAGCGAATGCCAATCTCAGGAGCTTCCCCAACGACCTCCCAGCAAGAAGGAAGCGGGGAGCCCAGCCCTCAGGCCCCGCTAAGCGGGGGGATGGGAGCCAGGCTGAGGGAAGGAAGACGGGGCTGGGCCAGCCTGGAGTGGGGAAGAAGGGCAACACAGCACATACCTGCTGGGACGGGCCACTCACCAGAGGCCCCTTGGAGAAGCGTGTCCAGGAGGAGGTGGTGCTCAGCACACAGCCCCGCGTAGAAGGGGCCGGCGACAGAGGAGCAGCTACCGTCCATGCTCTCACACAGCAAAGTGAAGCCCTGGAAGGAGCGGGGAGTTGTCACTAAGTGGGGAGGGACCTGGTGGGCCACCTACCTGGTGCTGCGCAGCCTAGGCCATACAGCAGCCTGCAGGAGCAGGCCCCCCAGGGTAGCCCTAGTGCTGGGGGGTGGGTGAAGGGGAGACCAGTGGGACAATCCCAGGGGTCCCTGACTCCCCAAGGCACCAGACGGAGCTAAGCAAGGTGTGGAGGGACTGAGAGCCAGTGGGGGCGGGGGGCGCATCCTCACCACGACACTTTGCTGCTCTAGCCGCCTCTCGCCATCCATGGGCTGAGCAAGCAGCCGGGGCAGCAGGGCCAGGAAGAGGCGGGCGGCCTCAGCAAAGATCTCCAGGCTGGGGGGAGAAAAGGGGTCAGTGGGGGGCCAGGCAGAGCCCCGTGGGACTGGCAGGGGAGCAGAAGCAAGCCTGGGCAGCCCGGAGGGAGGGCCAGGGCCCCCAAACCACATCCCCGGGGTCCTGCCCCCTGCCCAGCCCCCAGGCCACCCAGAACCAGGAGCCAGGGTCCCAGCAGTGATGTCCGTGTCCCTCTGAGTCTCTCCCCTGCCTGCCGCACCCCCTGCACCTTCCCCTTGCTATGCTCCTCTCCTGGTTGAAATCGCTGGTAAAATAACCCGTCGTCACAGCAACAAGGTCCGTCAGCACCATGATGCTCCAGGGCTGCTATGGGAGCAGAAGGTGCCCCATGAGCCGCCCGGTGCCTGGTGGGCCAGGCCGAGGGGCCAGTGAGAACAGGGACCCTCCTGACCAGGCACCATGTTCTGGCAAAGGCACGACCCTCCCCCAGAGACAGTGACCATGCCATGCCACGCCAGCCCCTGGCCCATGGCTGTGCCTACTCACCTGCATGGTGCCAGCGCTGTCCAGGACCTGCCCTGCCAGGCCCAGCAGGACACGCGGCAGCTCCAGCTCCCGGCAGAGGTGGTAAAGCCGGGCAGCGTCGCAGCGGGTGGACAGCAGGTTCCCTATGACACGTAGTGTGGGGCGCAGCTTGGACGCCCCCTCCAGCATCCCCTCCAGCACCTGGGAGGGGAGAGACGAGGCAGATCGAGGGCGCTGAGACTGGAGTCACCAGGTGCCAGCATTGCAGGGCATTCTAGAGCAATGGGGCCAGCAGAAAGTTGCATGGTCACATCCAGCCCGAGGCAGAATCAGCCCCATCCAAAACCACCTAGACAACCCCCATGTGCAACCACAGAGCCACACAACACCAGCACCCCTGATACAGGCCTGGGCATCACCCCCACCCCCACCCCTGCTCCTGGGATACAAGAGTGCTGTCACTGCCAACGTCCTGCTGCTTCCAGGGGAGTTGGTGGGCACTGGACAGAGTCCAGGTCCAGGCCGTGCCCCCATTGCAGAGGGAGAAGAACCCCCCCCCCGGGGCCAGGCCAGGCTGAGCAGGGGGGCAAATCCATGCCTGCCCCCCACCGCCCAAAGGCAGCATGAGTAAGGGGCAAGAGCCTGTAGCCAAGACCCTACAGGGCTGCATCCCAGCAGAAGTGTTGGCACAGCCCCAGCCTTGGCTGCAGCCAGCACCCAGCACCTCTGGGAGGGCTTCAACCCCGAACCGGTGGGGGTGGGGGGCAGCCAGCACAGCCCCAGCCTGGGACACCCCCCAGCAGAGCACAGGTATAGCTGTGCCTCGACCCTCCTGCCCAGTGCCCGTCCAGCCTCGCCTGGGACCCTCCCATGCTGCAGCGCCCCCCAGCTCTGGCATCTCCCTGTGGCCACCCTACTTGGGCAGTGGAGAAGCGTTTCCTGAGATCCAGCCACAACCTGCCTGGCTGCAACTTCCATCCCTGGTTTTACAGAGGAGAGCAACCTCCGTCCTGCTCTCTGCAGAAGAGAAGTTGCTCTCCGTCGCCTCAAAGGGCCCCCTCCACCGGACAGAAACATTGAAGCCCTGCACCCCACGCTTACCTGCTGGCTGGCATGGTCCAGGCGGGCACGCAGGCGTGGCGGGAACCCAGGGTCTCCCAGCAGGCTCAGGGGCGCACTCAGCTGCAGTCGGGATGGCTCTGTGGCCTCCACCAGGTGCTGCCACTCCTCGTCGCTGTCCAGCTCCTGGGTCAGATGTGAGCGGGGCATGGGGGACTGGTTAGCACTGCCCCCAGTTTGTGCCCCCCAGTGGGCTCCCTGTCCCCACAGCCTGGGTGGGGGTCCGGCAGGTGGCTCACCTCATTCTCCAGGGCTACAGCTTCGATGCTGCGGCGGCCACGGGGCCCCGCTTTGCCTGTCCCCAGTGGTGGGGGGGCCCCCGGCTCTGAGAACTCCCGCTCGCAGTCCTGGGTGATGCAGTGCTCCCTGCCCAGGGCAACGGTGCTGTTAGGGGCTGCACGCATGTCTCCCCACACATGCCCCCCCACACTCTCTCCTATCTTCAAGGCAAGACTGGACGGTCACCTTACTGGAGTTACCTGACCCCCAGTTATCTTTCCCGCTTGATCTTCCAAGGTCCCTTCCGGCCTTACAACCTACGAATCAGCCCTCACCCTGGCGTTGGGGGGGGCTCATCCACCTCCCGCTCCGTCCTGTTCGGCTCCGGTCCCTGGGTGGTGCGGGGCCCGTCCACGGCGGCTGCTCTAGGCCTGGGGCCTGGCCCCCCTTTGCCGCTGGGGTCCTGTCTGCCTGTTGACTCTGTCTTCGCCTGCTGCTGGGAAGCCGGCCAGGAGGGTCACAGCTGCACTGGACCAGCCAAACCCAACGCTCCCTGCCCCATCCCATCCAGCTGTACAGGGACCTCACCCAGCCCTAGCAAGAGCACGGGCACACAGGGCTCTCACGGTGGCATAAGGGGAATCACAGACACACACGGGTCTCACATCAGTACAACAGTGTCCTACTGCTGAGAGCCAGGGGCATGGTGGCACAACTGCCTCCCATGGGTAATTTCAGCCGATCTGCAGTCAAACGACCCAGGGCCCAGCCGACCCATCCCTCCCGACCCTCACCTGCTGGGGCAAGATGCTACCCAGGACAGCTGCTCTCTGCCCGCCCAAGCCCTAGGAACCGCTGGCAAACCTGGGAGCCGTGAGAGCTGGCCCAGACCATGCCATGCTCCAACCACCCCTTAAGGCCCACCGGTCCCAGCACCTTCCCGCTGCCGCCCCCAACCCGTCCCAACCCAACCAATGGCCGCACCTTTCTCCTGGTCTCCTCGGCCATCCTCTGCCTCGCCTTCCGCAGGATCTTGGACTGGCCTCGCCGAGGGGCCAGGGAGTGGGCTTGCCTCTCCTTCAGTGCCTGCAGCTCCGGAGGCAGCTTGCTGGTGAAGGGGTTGGGGATCCCCTGCTCCTCTGTGTCCTCGATGACTGGGAAGGGGATGGGGGGGTGTTAAGGCCAGTCAGCCCCAGTCTCCTCGGGCCGTGAGAGGAGGTGGCGGCAGGGCCTGGAAGATTGGCAGCCCCTGGAGGGGCTGGGGGCCACAGTCCCAGGGCAGAGGTGGGAGGTAGCCAAGGCAGCGTGGCCGGGGGCAGCAGGGGCTGGTACTCACTGGTGACGTGTCCAGCGAGGAAGGGGTGGCCCAGCAGCTCCGGCCACGACAGGCGCTGGCGGGGGTCCTTCATCAGCAGGCCCTGCAGGAAGCTCTGCGCAGCACCAGGCACACACCGTCACCCTCCCCGCAAAGCTGCCCCCCACCCCCCACTGCCAGCCCCGGGAGACGAGGAGCGGGCAGCAGCGATTAGAGCACCCTGGATGCCCGGCTGCGGGAAGCGTGGAAGAGTGGCTAGAGCCGGGGGAGGAGGGTTAAGAGCCAGGACAGCTGCCGTGCCCTTGCGAGCCCCGCGGGCACCCGCCCCGCAAGCCCCCTCCATCCCGCGCCGGCACCTGCAGCCGTCACCTTGCAGGGGGGGCTCATGCTCTTGGGCCACCTGACGGGGTCGCTGACGATGAGGCTAACGAGCTGGAAGATGCTGGTGGTGTAGAAGGGGGGCGCGCCGGCCAGCAGCTCGTACAGGATGCAGCCCATGGACCACAGGTCGGCCGCGTGGTCGTAGGGCTGCTCCTGCACCAGCTCAGGCGCCATGTACAGCGGCGTGCCCTTGATGGACGTCAGCACCAGCGTGTGGATGCTCATGGCCCGGGCGAACCTGCCAGACG
>NW_005843468.1:119600-126659 GCF_000455745.1 Alligator sinensis
CAGTACGTGCGCTTCACCCGGGGGCTCGCCGTGCCCCCGCAGGTAGGGACGGGGACAGGGACGGGGTGGGGGCCGTGCCGCGGGCCCTGCTCACCCACCCTCGCTCGCTCGCTCCGCAGTACCCCGACGAGGCGCCGAAGATCTCCATCCGGAACCCGCGGGGGCTGTCGGACGAGCAGATCCACAAGTGAGTGCGGGGGAGGGCGGCGCAGCGCGGGACCCATCCGCTCCGGCGCCGGCTCCCGGGGACGTGTATTGCCCAGTCGCGTAGGATTGCTCCTCCCGCTCTGCTCGCCGGGGCGTGCGGGCACCGGGGAGCTCCAGAGTCGAGCCTCAGCGGAGCCGTTCCCGCGTCCGGCTGTTCCCGTAGCCGTCTGCCCGCGGCGAGGCTGGCGCGTCTGTCCCCTCAGCGACTGTTTCTGCCTCTTCGTTCCAGGATCTCCCAGACGCTGGGGCAGGTGGCGGAGGCCGGGTTGGGGACGGCGGTGCTGTACGAGCTGATCGAGGTAAGAGGGGGAGCCGGGGCCTGGCGTGAGGCGCTAGGGTAAGGCAGAGGCTGCCACGTGCTCGCGTGAGCCCTTCCCGTGGGCAGGGGAGGCCCGAGCTGTGGCTGGGGTGGGGGCTGCGCGGTGAAGTGCTCGCTCTTCTCTCCCTCTACAGAAAGGGAAGGAGATTCTCACCGACAACAACATCCCTCACGGCCAGTGCGTGATCTGCCTCTACGGCTTCCAGGTAGCACCCCCGCGCACAACGACGAGGCTCGTTGCCCTGGGCTCCGACATCCCCCAGCCCTGCCCCGGGGGACGAAGGCTGGCAGTGCCTTGCTGCTGTCAGGGGGTTCAGTGCCCTGACCTGATGCAGCCCAGGCTGAGGCCACGACCTCACTGCAGGGGGAGGCGAACCCCACCCCCGGGGGGGAAATTCCTTCCTGTTCCCAATGCAGTGTGGAGCTGAGCCTGAGCACGGGGGCAAGAGCCTTTCCCTAAGACCCTGTGGGGCTGAGTCCCAGCAGAAGCATTGGCACAGTCTTGTCACAGCCCCCAACCTGGCATCAGACCACAGAGTGGGAGCTATAGGGGTCTGGGGCAAGCTGGGGGCAGGGAAGGCCGAGCGGGGTTTGAGGGGCTGGGAAGGGGCCCGTCTGGCTCCAGCTGGCTGAGGGGGGGGCTCTGGGGGTCACTGGAGTCCTGCCCAATGCCTTGTCTGCCTGGCAGGAGCGAGAAGCATTCACAAAGACCCATTGCTACCACTACTTCCACTCGCACTGCCTCGCCCGCTATGCCCAGCACATGGAGCAGGAGCTCCGCGCCCAGCAGGAACCGCACCTGGCACCGCTGCCCGAGCAGGTAACCGGCCCTGGCCCTCCCCATGACGCCAACAGCAGGCTTTGGCCTCGCCCAGCAGCTCCATGCCAGAACCATGGGCTGGGTGATAGGCTCCATGCCAGCTCCAAGCATTAGAGATCACGGGAGTGGCTCGCTGTGTTTTCCCTTGGTTTTTGGAGCCGCTGCGAGGCTGGTGCTCACGGCTATAACCTTTCCCTGGAATGCGTTGTTTTCCGCAAGCAGAGCTCCTCCTTAGCCATGTGACCCAGGGCCTGGACTTGATGCCCAGGCTATTCTAGGTTTCTTACGTAACTGCCAGAATTAGCAGTACTAAGTTGTCTCAAACCCTTCTCAACCTCTTCAGCCCTCGAGCCAGGCTCCAGACACTCGGGCAGAGGTGAAAAACCACACGGCTGATTGCTCAGCTGCCCAGAAGACAAACTGGAGCCCCTTCCCTCCACACACCTGCCCGCAGCCCCTCCCCACCTCTGCAGTGCCTCAGACACTACAAACCTCCCAGCAGTGGGGGCTCTCTGGGCACGAGGAAGCAGAGTGGGGATTCCCTGACTCCTGGGGGCAGCCACGTGGAGATGGGCACTGCGGGGGCTGCCCTGTGACTGGGCACCATGTCCCTTTTGCCCCTGCAGGGACCCAGAGTGCAGTGTCCTGTGTGCCGGGAGACGCTAATCTATGACCTCTCAGCGCTGCAGGCTGCACCGCCCCCACAGCACCCCTTGGTAAGTGGCACCTACCTGGGACTCTCCTCTCTGGCAGTCCAGCCCAGCTGCTCTGAGGACAGTGTGAGGCATGGCCCTGCCCCTGCTGCCCAATCCAGGATGCTTTACGGGCCCCTCGTGTACATTTTAATAGTCCTTGCCTTGCTTGGGGTCTGCACAGGGTTTGCCTGATCCATCCCCTGTACCTGGCCTTAAAGCTGCCAGGCACCGGGGGCAGCAGTTACAGGGAACACATTGGTCACTAGGCCACTGATACAGGAACACAAAGCAGCCTTGGCTCTGCCTGCATGTCTCTGGGTTGCCCCAGCCCATTAGCTGACATATGGGAAACATGGGCTGGTTGCACCAGTGCCCAGATGCCCTGGGGGCATGGGCAGGGGCTGATGCACCTGCTCTCTGCCCCCAGGAGCAATACAGGCCCAATGCAGAGGCACTGCGGCAGCAGGCGGAGCTGCGCCTCATCTACAAGCGGCAGCAGAGGAAGGGGGGCATCATCGACCCAGAGGCTGAGAGGAACCGCTACTTCATCAGCCTGCAGGCAGTAGGTGGCGGGGACAGGCATGCGGGTGGCTACAGGCCCTGGCCGTGGTGGTGGTGGTGGTGGGAGGATGGGTTGGCACAGTCCTGTCTGACTCTCGCTGGGGCTTTTGGCTGCCCCAGGCCAAGGAGGCTTTTCACCGCAACCCGAGGTCTCCAGGCAGCCTTGGAGGCCCTGGCTGTGAGACTGGAGCAGCCAGCAGAGCCTGAAGAGCAGTTGCTAGTCACGGGCTGCTCTCCCCAGGAGCCTGGGGTCAGCCTGGCAGCCATACCCCCTCTTCATTGCCAGCTTCCCTTTTTCAGCCTCCAGCTGCCTCTGAACCAGGCCCTGTCCCCCCACTCGAGCTGCCAACCCCAGGGGCTCCTGAGCTGCCCTGCCACCCCACAGGTGGTGCCCCGAACCCACCTGATCCCTCTGGAGCCCCTGTGCTGAAGGGAGAAGCCAGGCCCCTAGACAACACGTCCGTGCCTATGGAGCAGCAGAACAGGAGAGAGCGGCGACCGGGGCCCACGGGCCAGCCCAGGCCTGCAGGCAGTGACTCAGCTACTTACTACCGAGCCCGAGGGTTTGGCCGGAGACCGGAGCGGTGGGAGGACAGGAGCCAGAGGGCCACCGGGCGCTGCAGCCAGGAGCAGCCCCGGCTGCATGCTAGAGCCCAGGCATCTGTCTGTGCCAACAAGGAAGAGCCATGCCAGGACAGCGCCCCAGGGGCGACAGTCGTGAAGGAGGAGAGCAGTAGTGAAGGGGCCTGGATGCCAGAGCAGGCAGCCAGCACCCGAAGCCAAGAGAAGGAGAATCTGATGCTGAACCACTCCAAGCCCCGGCCCTCCCCCAGCTGGCAGGGCCCCTCCCCGGCATGGGACTGCGGGAGGTGGGGGAAGGCACGGGAGCGCGGCGCCCACCCCCGTGGGCCTCGAGGGAGGGGGGCCTTCCGGCCCGGCAGCAGGCGGGAGCCCCGGGTCCTGGAGACCGAGAGCGGCTCCTAGCAGGAGTGGCCAGGGGCTGGGGCGAGGGTGGGGGAGACTAATAAAGGTTCTGTTGGCCTAGCAGCACCCAGCTTTGCCCCCGTAGAGAAGTGGGGGCAGCCCGGAGCTCTCTGGGGGGCAGTACCAATGCCTGGCAGGGTCTGGGGCTGATCGTGGCACCGTCTTTGTCTCAAGGAGCTGGGGGCTGCTGGATCACTGATGTCAGTGGGGGGCTGGTGCTGATGCAGCACCCTGGTCCGACCTGCAGCCCTTTGCCAGGCTAATTCCAGCGGGTGCCAGCTGGCGTGCTGGCCTTCCTGCCCAGCCCTGCTGAGCTGCAGCAGCCATGCCCACAGGCCCCCTGGATGAGAGCACTGAAGCAGGGCTGGGGCCTTCCCCAGGGTCCTGGCCGACTTTGCTGGTGCGCTAGTTGCATGGAGCCAGGAGCATCCCTTCAGCCGTGAGCTCGTGGCCAGCCTGGAGCCGGGGCAGAGACTCCGATGCTGCCGCGTTCCTGCTGGAGCCTCTGCTGTCTCGGGCTCTCTGGAGAGCACGGCATTGTTTTCCTGGCGCAGCAATAGCTCCACGCTGCACAAGGCTAATCACCATTAGCCTCGCCTTCCCTGTTCGCACCTCTTCTCGCCACCTTTGACCCCCAGCCTAGCCCCCTGTCTCGGCTTCTAGGCAACGCATGGGCCCATCTTAGCCTAGCGCCAGCGTGGCAGTGCTCTTCTTCAGCACAGTCCTCCATCGCCCCCGTGTCAGCGCACGCTTGGCTTTTAGCCCCAGGGGCAGTGGGCAAACCTGGGCACCTGCCTGGCCCTTCACTTCTCACCCTGATTTGCTGCTGCCTGAGCTGGGAAGGAGATTCCTACAGGATCTCTGCTGCCCTGGCACCGGCTGAGCTTTCCTTCCTGCACCTGGATGTCCGTGATCCGCCACTGGGCATTGGATCTTGTGCTCTGCCACAGCTCTTTTGTGGCCTGGGGACGAGGCTGGAGCCATCACAGCCCGCTCCGGGGGGCTGGGCTCCCCCCTTGGGTGCTCGAAGGCAGCAGCCGGCAGGACCTGGGACACAGCAGCTGAAGGATGAAGCCTTCCCACAGTGGCTGGGACCCCCATCAACTCCGTTTCAACCTCCTCCTGCGCCCTGAGATCAGGCTTTTGGTCTTTGCCTTGATTTTCCCAGTTGCCAAATAGGCCTAACTGTACTGACCTACCTCACAGGGCTGGGGGAGGCCGAGTGCACCGGCGCTGCGCCGACAATTAATAGTATTAAAAGTGAGTGGAGTGACCGGCAGCCTCATGTCCTCTGTGCGTAGGTGGCTGGGCCAGGACACGGCAGCAGGAGTGGGGTCGTGGGGTCCTAGGCCTGCCATCAGCTTCGTGGCTGGGGCAGCACCAAAGCCATCTGTGGCAGCCCTGATACCCAACCTCCAGCTGCATAGCACACCTGTTGTCCCCAAAGGACAGTGAGTTCGTGCCCGGTGCGCTTGTGCCAATAAACACACAGGGGTGAAGGATCCAACTTAATCTTTATTTCTGCGCAGAAAGTGGCGCTTGGCAATCATTCGCAAAGCAAGCACCCACACCCCAGTGGCTGTCTGCCTTATATAGCTACGTAACAGGTTAAACTTGCTGATGTGATGAAATGTGTAGCAAGCCCAGCAAGTAACCCCCCTTCCAGCTCCGGAACTTTGTTGATACAGCTTTTCCTCTAGCGAGGCCAGCAATTAAACAACTAAGCAACAAGCGATCTCCCCCAGCCTAAACAACCTACTCTGTGCTCTTGGTTAGATAAAATATTTTTTTCAAAACATACAAAGCTGTTCCTGAAGTAGAAAATGCATAATAAAAGTTCAGGGGATCTCTGCTGGACATGGCTTCCAGCCTTACCTCTGTCCCTAGGGGTTTAGCCAGGTGCCCCTGAAACAAGGGGTGCTTATCACACCCGTGGTCCCCCCGCCCGCAGCTTCCGGCCTCAGCCTACGGGGCCATGGGCTGCAAGGCAGGTTGCCCTCATACGTATAGGGTTTGCAGCTATCGGGGTTGTAGCCAAGGCTCCACGGCGCCCCGTCGCCTCGTCCAGCCCACGCATGTGTCTGAGGGATAAAAGTCGTCCTCAGTTCGGACACTGCTGGGCCAGTTGGCGTGTGGCAGCCCAGTTGAAGCTGACTCAGTTTCCCTGCTGTTAGTACCTGGGCCCTCTGTTCCCCAGTGCCATGCCCCTCTCCACGTGTCCTGTACCCATTGGTGACAGCGAGTCTCTCTGGCAAGGCAGACTCTGGCATCACTTGCTGGGAGGGGATTGCTGACCCCAGTAGACCTACATTCACCTGGCCACAGACTCCATCGCGTGTGCCTGGCCAGCCGGTGACCACATCTGTGGCTCTAAGGCTCCGGGCTGTAGTGGTTAGATCAGCATGGAAGGGCAGGCCCCATCTACTCAGGGACCCTGGGCCCGGAGCCACCAGGGAATCCAGAAGCGGTCCAAACAGAGTGCGGGAGGCTGCGACCCGGGTCCCGGAGCAGAGCGGGAAACACGCTAGGAACAGAATGAGACCAGAGAGCCCGGGCCACGAGCCGGCCACAGCTGTGCCGTGCCAGAGCTGTTGTTTGACCCGGTGATGGGGGGTTGTGGGGGTCGATCAGAGCCTGCAGGTCCCTGGTGTGGGTTCAAAGGGGGACAGGGGCTGGAAGTGCCACAGGGGAAACTGAGGCAGGCGTGGAGGATTGACTTCCTCCCCGAGGAGAGGGATCAGGGCTAGGACGAGGAATCTCCAGGCCTAGGGCAGATGGACGAGCAGGCTGGACTCACTCAGGGCTGGGACCAAGCTCTGCTCATCAACTCCCCTCCATTGCTCGCAGCCTCCCTGAGCATGGGCTCAGCCCAGGCTGCAGGTCCCTGGAGGGCGGGCACCCCCTGGCCCCTGGGCTGCAAGCCAGCGTGGGGAGCCGCAGCGGGCAGCCGCCTCCCCTGGGCATGGTGCCATCACCACTGCTTTATAGCCAGGACTGTGGCAGGGAGGATGGGGGATCCCCTTCTGTGACCCCCCAGCCACACGGTGCCCACGGGATGCTCTCAAGGGTGGCAGAGAAGGATTTTATTGTGCGTGGTGCCCGGGGAGATGCTAGAGAAAAGGGTGGGGGGAGCAGGCAGCCACGGCCCAAACCTGCACGAAGCAGCCAGCTCAGAGCCCCGGAAGCAGGCCTGGATCCCGGCACCCAAGCTAGGCACCCCCGGAGCACCCAGCCTGAGGGGCAGCAGGAGGCAGCAGGTTCAGGTGCTCACGGCGCCCGGGCCACAAGCTCCAAGTCAATGGACTTGCCGGGCACCAGCACAATGCGGGACAGGGGCTGCACCTCCCTGCCGCGGGGGTCCGGGTGCACCTCGTAGCTCTGGATGATCTGGGGGTGAAGGGTTAAGAGCCCAGGTCACTGGGAAGGCTGGAGGATGGGGGGGGGGGGGGGGGTGCGGGGCCCCCCCCCCCCCC
>NW_005843468.1:126690-128543 GCF_000455745.1 Alligator sinensis
CAGCCCCAGGCTCTGCCCTCCCCCAGTACCCGACACCACAGCTCTGCCATCCCCGCCTGTCCCTGTGCCCAGCCTGTCAGCAGCTGTGAATGCACACACGTGTGCCACCATTCACAGGGATATGTGAACACACACACGCGCATACAAAGGCATTCACACATGCACACAAACATGAACACACACATACACAAGCACATTCGCATCCATGTGTCCACTTGTGAATGCGCACACATGCGTGTGACTGTTCACAGACACATGTGAACGTTCAGGCATGCATGCAAATGCATTCACGTGCACACACCCATACCTGTGTACACATGTGAACACAAACATGCGTGTGAACACATTCCCTTGCACACACACGTGCACACCTGTACATGTGAACACACACATGCATCTGAACACATTCTCATGCACACACACGCGTGTGAACACCCACACATATGCAAGCACATTCATACACGTGAATGTGCAGGCATTCACGTGACCATTCCTGGGTGCATCTGAATGCACACACATGCATGCAAATGCATGTACATGCATGCACACATGTGAATGCACAGACATATGCAGAGACGACCATAGCAGGGTGCAGGGCCTGGGGCAAATCAGGCGGTGTGGGGCCCGGACACAGCGGTGGTGGCAGTGAGGGACGGGAGGGGGGCGACTGGCCTGATGCGAAGCCGGCCCGGCTCCATGGGGCCCACCAAAGCGTGGGGCAGTCATCCCGATTCGCCCCCCTAGGGACGGCCCCGGACATATGTGAGCACATTCACATGCACATACACATGTGAATACACACACATGCAACCATTCACATGCCTGTGTGAAGGCACACACGTACACAAGCACATGTACATGCACACATCCATATGTGAATGCGCGCACACAGGCAAGCATTCATTGATTTCATAGACATTCAGGCTGGAAGGGACCTCGGAAGATCACCGAGTCCAGCCCCCTGCCCCAGGGGCAGGAAGTCAGCTGGGGTCATAGGATCCCAGCAAGATAAGCATCCAGTTTCATCTTGAAGGTGTTCAATGAAGGCGCTTGAACCGCCTCCGGTGGCAGGCTGTTCCAGACCTTGGGGGCTCGGACAGTAAAGAAGTTCTTCCTTATGTCCAGCCTGAAACGGTCTTGAAGTAGTTTGTGACCATTCGACCTCGTCATCCCTTGGGGCGCTCTGGTGAACAAACGTTCCCCCAGATCCTGGTGGTCACCCCTGATAAACTTGTCGGTGGCCATCAGATCACCCCTGAGCCTGCGCTTTTCCAGGCTAAAGAGCCCCAGGGCTCTCAGCCTGTCATCGTAGGGTCTGCTTCCCTGACCTCTGATCATGCGCGTGGCTCTTCTCTGCACTCTCTCAAGCTTCTCCACATCCTTTTTGAATTGTGGAGCCCAAAACTGGACGCAGTACTCCAGCTGCGGCCTCACTAAGGCCGAGTACAGGGGGAGAATGATGTCCCGGGATTTGCTTGAGAAGCATCTATGGATGCAAGCCAGCGTTTTGGTCGCTTTACTAGCTGCAGCATCCTATTGCAGGCTCACATTCATCTCGTGCCTGCAATGCAATGCTGTGGCTAGTAAAGTACTTGTACCCTTGTACTCGGCCTTGGTGAGGCCGCAGCTGGAGTACTGTGTCCAGTTTTGGGCTCCACAATTCAAAAAGGATGTGGAGAAGCTTCAGAGAGTCCAGAGGCATATGTGAATGCACACGTGCACACATGCAGACACACACACGTGCATGCCAACACATTCACATGCGCACACATGCCACCACAAATGTATAGGTGGACGCGCACACCCCGTGCTCACCCGTGCCAGGGCCAGGTGCATCTCCAGCTCGGCGATGC
>NW_005843468.1:128718-129331 GCF_000455745.1 Alligator sinensis
AAGGTGTCCTCAATGACCCCCCACCCCTGCCCTCCCGGCCTGGCCCCACCCCAGGAGCACTGGCACAGCCCTAACCTGGGCTGCAGCCAGCGCCTCTGGGGAGGACTTCAACCCCCTGACCCGTGGGGCAGGAGGGGGGATAGGGGCAAGCAGCAGCCCGGGGGAAACCCCAGCCCAGGAGGCTCTCAACATAGTGACATGAGCTCCGTGTGGGGTCCCAGCCCCTGCCCCCAACGAAATCAGCTGCCCCCCACTACAGCAGTGCCGTCCAGCCTCATGGACCTGGTCCCAGCGCTGTACACTCACCCCCTTAGGGAAAAGATAGTCCTTGACGATGATGTCCTTCTCCACGGCCACGCGGGAGTTGACCTGGACCACGGGGTAGAGCCTGGGGGAGAGGAGGGAGGAGGGAGCTGGGCCTCCAGCCCGTCAGGTCTTGGAGAGGAGGCCGTGGGCACAGCCGTGGCAACTGGGCACCCGCGGGGCTCACGCCACAGCCTCCCACCCCGCCTATCACTAGGGGAACGGGGCCCTCGGCATGGACCGACCGGGCACTCGAACCCGCGCCCTGGCCGAGGCCATCCAGCCCCACCTGAGCGTCTCCTTGACGATG
>NW_005843469.1:0-8056 GCF_000455745.1 Alligator sinensis
TATTTATTTATTTATTTATTTATTTTTGTAACACCCTGGCCAGTATTTTAGGGTTGTAGATAAAATAGACTCAAAAAAGTTTTTAGGCACCAGGGACAAAGGACCCAAACCAGTTCTCATTGAAAACAAGGGAAGGACTCCCAATCATTTCAGTGGAAGTAGGATCAGGCTCCTATGTGGATTCAACAACTCCATATTAAAATATTATACCTGTTTGGATTCCATTTTAAGTTGCATGAAATATGCTGAACAACAAATTGCCATCAGATCTTAAAAGGAAGCAATCTGACAACACAAAATGCTAACAGATTTTGGCTTTAAATCAGAACATCATACAGGCATACTGTCATTTTATCCTATTAGAGGCATTTTTTTTTTTAAATCAGGAGAAAAATGATAAGGTTCTTCTTGATCAAGAGCCAGATACATTATTTTGAGTGCAAAACTTCAAACACACAAGACTTTTTGAGGATGATTTCCTTTTATTCTATTTTGGACCAAATAAAGGGGATAATTATGAAAACAAAAGAAGCCAGAAGATTAACTTCTTTTTAATGTTGAAGAGAAGATAGTTTTTACAGCTGTTTCTGTAAATTTCTGTACTTTAAAAACTATTATCTCAAGCTTCTAGTTTCCTATGCCATATAGTAAATTGAATAGATGAAATGGTATTTTTCTTTTGAATTTTGCATGCATTTTTTTCAAGCGGAAAGTGGGATGTAAACAATTTCCTTTGGTAGAGACAGGAATGATAGTGTGAAGTGAGTCATAGCTGAAACTGTTGCAAGAAGCCAGTTGTCTCCTGTGTGCTGACATCTGCATTGTTGCTTTTGAAGAAGCAACAGAATGATTGTTTTTAGCTATATACAGAGGAGACCATGCAAGGGGTGAAGTCCTGACCTCTACTGAAATCAATGAAAAAACTACTATTGATTTAAAATGGGGTCAGGATTTCAACCCAGGTCTTTTACAGTTGTTAATTACATGTCTAGACCATGTTAAAATATCCCGGATAAGCATACTTGATTTCAGTTAAAAACCTCCTGCTGATGAAGGACTTCTTTTTTACCTGCTGGAAAACAGTTGTATAACTTTTTGGTTTAGATCCTGATCTTGCATTGGCAGGTTTTTTTTACTTGTTTCCCTACATCTAAGTGAGTCTGAATCCTTTAGTGATGGGATATTGAGACTGTGTTCTGCAACCACACAGGTGCATTATTTTACATGAGCAGCTTCAGGTGTGCCAGTCAAACTATTTTTATGAGTCAAATTGCTCAAATAGAATAAGTATGTATAGAATCAGGGACTTAGCTTGTCACTCTTGTACCACAGCTGATTAACAAACAGACATCAGCCTAGTAACAAGAGCCGAACAGGTTAAAGTTGAAACTTATAGGTCAGGATATAAAGTGCTTGTCCTATTTATTATAGGTGGAGTTTGCATCTGCCTACATTGACTTCTATTGATTTACTAGATCTCCTTCTCCCCCAAGCACTTTTCTGCTCTCTCCAAGTTCTACTAACATTGTTTCTGGATAAACGAACCATTACAAATCAGGTAGGAGGGTTGCACCTGCCAAACTTTTCCAATACAGATGCCTAGTAGTAAGCTTCTCAATCCTCATCCATGGATCTAAAAATTGACTTATGGTTCTAAGTTTGGGCATTAGCTTCTGAAAAAAAAAACTGTCCACTTTGTAGTGAAAGATGATCTCCTAATTATGCCATATACTGTAAAATAAATAGGTTTTCAGTGAGACACACCCCTGCTCCAAGAAGCTTTCAGTCAAATACCCAGCCTGGGGCCACTCACGGGGGAAGGTGGTATGGTGTATAAGTTGAGGTTGAATTTTACAACCCCAAAATTGGACTTAAAAACCTGACTTATACACTGTGAAATATGGTAGGTCAAATAATTGGTGGTAAAAGGATATAGGTGGTATTCTAACAGATTTACAGGTAAGGAGCTAAAGGCACGGAGCTGAAGTGCTTTTTCCGGTCACATCCAAAAACTGTGGCATACCCTCAGTCACAATCCAATGAGCCAATCACAAGACTTCCAGACTTCTCACAATGACTCATCCTGTTATTTTTGTGTGTGGAAACCTCATGGTGGCTAGTTAGTACTATAGTTTCTAAAGCTCTCCCTTTAGTTATCTGAAGTCTGGGAAAATTTGATTTTCACTTCAAGTTTCTTTAGCAGTAGATTTGCTAAACTAAAACATCAGAAAAATCTTGAAGCAGAACAGTTAAAAAGTGAACTTTAGAAAAAACTGACTTGCTCTTTTCACTTGCTCATGGAGCACACATTTGTCTTATTATTGAAAATTAACTTGTATTAACTAAAAGAATTAATTTAACAACCCCCCCCAACAGCTGAAACATTTTGAGCCCGCCAATATCTTCTCTATTGGTCTTTTTATTATAACCTAACATATCATAAAACCATCCCATCATGCTATGCAACTGGAAGAGTGAATTGTTGGACTATTGAACACCATATTTTTTTCTATTGGAGACCAATTATAGAAACTTTCGTGCTACACACTTTGCAATGATGCCATGCAAACATCTAGCCAGATGGATTAATGGCCTTCTCACATGTAGCATAAACAGTTCAAGACATGAATTCAACAGCTTATTTTAAAACTAATTTCAAGATATGTCTATATTGTTTTATTAGTTTTGTTTCTTTGTTTGCTTATTTTAAGAGGTCGAAGGCAGTGTAGATATGGTTATTTTAAGAGCATAAGGTCCTGGTATAACTGAGGATGAACCTTAAATTCTACTGTTAAAGGAACAAAAATTTAAGACCGATTTGAAAATGGGCATCCGATATATTAAAAAAAAGCATGGTTTTATGATCTTTCCTTGTAAGATCCTTTAGTTTTATCACCAAATTTTGTTGGTGTATAAGGCATGTATCTGGGAGAAGAATTTTTTCACACACACACACACACACACACACACACGTGTATATATACATAAGTATATGTATGTAAGGAGTTCTCAGTAAGCTGTTTGAAGAGAAGTGTCTTACCATTTGTCTATTCTCTGCCTATATGCTCTTACGCAATCATTATATATTTAGGAACAGGGTTTTTTTTGTTTTGTTTTGTATTTTGCTAATGATTCCAGACACATGTAACCATGTGAGCATCTTTTAGAAAAACATCATGACAGGAATAAATTTAGCAGGAGGCATTCAGGTGGCATGACTCTATGTTACTATAGAGAGCATTGAATGTGGCAGATAAATGGATTAGGTAAGCATCCTTCTACTTATTAGAAAAATGATCTCTGATTTATTTTACTGTCGCCCTTTTCAGTAGAAATTTGGATGTCTTTAGCCACAGAAATTCAGCACAGCAACTTGGATAATATTTTTAAAGTTTTACATTCTTTCACCTACATGTTGTTCAGTTGATTCTTTCCTAGCTTATTTTATAAAAATGTTAAGAATTTTAGCAGACTTCATGCAATTCTGATTTTAAGAACACAAAACAGGAAACTCTCTTGAATGCTCCCATTTGATCCATCTTTGTGCTGGCAGCACAATGCCTGTAAAATCCACCTGCTGGAAGTCGGGTGGTTTATGCAAAGGGATGTCATGGTAATTTGGAAACCGTTGAATAAAGAGTGAAGGCTTTTCCTGCCCCCACGCTCACCACACCAGTTTGTCTAGCTCATTACATGCCAAAACTTTTGATTGATGTGCTCACTTCAGTCACGGGTAATTTTAACCCATATATTAAGAGGCTGCTGCTTCCACTCCATTATATTTCCTTGTATGGGGCAAATCAGACCTCAAGCTTGGCCTGTATTGGGCTGACCTAAAAGCCAGAGTAGGCTTTTGTTTAGCTTTGAGTAGGCGGCAAGCCAATGTTTCAAACCCAGCTAACTTAGGCAATCTCTGCTTTTCTTAATTATAGGGATCCCTCTGGTACAGAGCTTTTTATTGCTACTACATAGCTTTTATGAGCCCCAAGGAGGTAAGAAAAATTGTTAAAGGCTTTCTAAATACTTATGCATTCTTTTGAAATGTAGAAGATTTAAATGGATTAATAACTGTGTATATGAAATAACCAAATACACCCTTACTCTGTTGTCAATAGATGTAGATGGAATTCACTAGAATTATAGACAGCAAGCTCAAAGTCCTCCTCACTATTTAAGCCCCACATTAAGTGGTTGGAGAAGAAAATGAACCACATAGAATATGCTGTGTGCTGTGGGAAAGGTCTTCTTTCTAATCCTATAGAGAAGGTAGCCAGGAACAGGTTAAATTAAAGACTTGCAATCTATATATACAAAGCTCTAGTGTCTGCAGAGACCATCACAGCTGGAGGGTTGGCTATGATCCAAAAAGAGTCCAGTTACTGAAACTTTTCACAGGAAAAGTAGATCCTACTTCACCAAGGTGATGCAGGTATAACCGCTTACATTTTGCCAGTTTGAGTTATGTTGCTCAATTTTTAAGCAATGGTGCTTAAAGCTCCATGTGGTCCTTTCTCTTGTTGTTTTAGGGCTTGCCTACATTCTTCCTATACTTCTTCTCAAAGGCAAGATGTAAAATTATGTCTAAGGTAAGTTGTTTGCATGTTATACTACCTCCTTGGGCACGTGTACATGAGATGCCGACTGTGCAGTAGCCTAATAATACTGCGCAGTAGCGCATCAGCATGTACAGTGCTAATACAATACGGCACAGTACTATTAGGCCATTTCTCAATAGCATCACTTAAAAGATGTTCACTGGCTCTACTGCCCAGTAACTCCAGTTACTGCACAGTAGGGTCTCATGTAGACACGCCCCCCTGAGTAGGAAATAACTGTGCATTAACTTCCAGTTGGTTTTTGATTGATGGTATATTCAAATATGTGTTTTGGAACTTTTTGGTTATATATGTTTCTCACTACATTGTAACTTGACTAGCAAAATCTGGGGTAAAGTTTTTTAACAATAGAGGACTACTAAATTGGAGAGCTGGACTTGGTCAACATCCTGAATGTGAGCACCACCTGATTTTGGGCAATGTTACAAAACCCAGATCTGGATTTGAATTTTGCTACTCACTCTCTTCTCAAATTATATTATAAAATACTTGGGCCCAGTGCCACACTCCTTTGTTGGTAGAAAATAGGATTTGACCCTTTAATCTTATCATATTCACTTGCCAAGTCACCTCAGGCATGCTAGAAAAACATATTATTAAAACACATTGAAACATGATGTAGATAAAAATCTTAAAATTATGATGCTTTTAAAAAAGAATCAGTAAACTGCTTATAGCTGTCGCACCTATTTTGCTTTTGCTTAGCAAGTCTATAGTACTCCTTATCTATACATAGTATCAGAATACTTCTACTACTGTTTAAATAGGGCATGGTGCTCTTGGGAATAATTGGAAATGGATAGTTAAACTGCCTAAATTGAATATTTCTTGCACCTGATGGTCCTTGATATTATACATAAAAACCCTACTATTGCTGTAGCCTCCGTTGTCAGCCCCAAATTCACTTCTAGAAAGAGAAGACAAGGGAAGCAGATTCTACATACTCACTTGCTGAAATACTGCATCCCATTTATCCTTATGTAAAATAAAAAAGGAACTATTAGTATTTTTCTGAAAGTGGGAAGTTGTAAACACCAGGTGCCCTGAGTCATGGAAATTCCATAGGGGACATTTAGAAACCAAGAAAAGAACTATTCTATGTTACTTAAAAGAGGAATGAGGATCTTTAAAAATCTATGAGATTCCTTGCAAGAGCTATGTTAGTTTATTTTTTTTAAGTATTTTAAGGGACCTTTAAGATTCATATCCAAGTCATTTTTTTATGCCAATCCTACAGTAAACATTCCCACAATATGTCTTACCTTTTAATTTCCCCCAAAAAATATACCATGGTCCACAACAGATCACATCAGTCGACCCATTTTAAAGGAACCTATTCTATTAAGTTTGTTGTGGAATTATAAATTGATGGTGATTGTTCTTTGTTTAAGTGTTGCAATATAAAGACACATATCTAAATATTCATATATCATTTGGCTACTTCAGTGCATGCATTTCATGCGTTATCTTTTCCATAACCCAAGGATAAGGGGACCTGTGATGAAAATACAGGATATCCTACTTTCCACATTACATAAATTAGCTGTGGAACCTGTTGAAGCCAGAAATGTTAACATAATTCTAACATGGCTTGAACATTTATACAGCTATAAATACTGTTCAGAGTTATCATAATAATAATGAAAATACTGAAAGAAATTTTAAATTTTGTGCTTAAGAGCTTAAACTATTCGCTGGAGATCAGGGTGAAACCTAATATGAAGGACAATTACCACATACCTTCCTATTGCATGGTGCTGAAACAAGTGATGATGCCAGTTATCAGACAACATGTCTTTGAACCTAGTTGGATGCCTGTATTTCAGTGTTTGTTCTATATGATGTTGCACCTCTTTACTTTCTTCTGGACATTATCTAGATCCACCTGGCTAGATTTTTGCAATAGACACTGAAATAGGATAAGAGATTACCTCATTGACCTCAGGTATTTATCTCAATGTGTCACCTACTAAGGTAAAAGCCATGTTTTTGTTTCAAAGCTCTAGTAATCAGGAATAGCCTGGACAGCATTACAAAATAAATAAATACATAAATAAAATAACTGCTGCCCCCCTTCCTCCCCAAACAAAAACTAGGGAAAAGCTCTTCAGACTTTAAAAAATAATAAAATAAAAATATTTAAGTATCAGTTGAATAAAGAGAAAAATGTAGGGGTGGAATTGCTTGGAAAAAGTCACTTTAGTGGATAAGTGAAGGAACTTTAAAAGCCTTAGTACTGACTCATTTAACCCCTGAAACTTCTGGCTGTAATTTAAAAAAAAAAACTATAAAAGCTAGAGGTCTGCACCATCTTCCATTGAAGTCAATGGTAGGCTTTATATGTATTTTTATAGGCATTGTACCAAGCCCTTAAAATATATGTCAGTACCTACAAACGATTAACAAAGTGAAGCTATTCTTTTAAACTTTAAGAAAGAGTAAGAGTTTATTTTTTAGAGTTAATTTACCCATTTCACATGGGGCATTTTCTTGTCCCTTCTTCTACTTTCCCTTCCCAACATTTTGATATGAAAAAAAGAATTGAAAAGTGCGTATTGGTACACCTGTAAAAACGTTGTGCAAACCTTAGTGTTCTTTATAATGAAACTTCAGTTTACAAATTTAACAACAATGCACCATGGTTTGTGGGGGAAATATGTGGAACCAGATCTGCCACTGATAACCATTGGTACTGCGCCACAATTCCAGGCAGTTGATGTTATCTTCAGCAGTTTGAAAGGAAAATTTCTATAGCTCCAAACAAAAATGGTAGAAGTCAGGTTTAATATTTATTAGCCCTTAATCAGAAAAGGTAGGTCTTTCAAAGCTAGTTTTCTTCATTTTTAACAAAGTATTTGTCTTCATAAGTGATCAGGACTTGCCTATATTACCTTTGTTTAATTTAAGCCTTTTTTTTAAACTTAATTAGTTAAAACAATGAAAAAAAGATGAGGATTCTTATTTAGGTTTAACTCGGATTCATTTCAGTTTAGCTTTAGTCCATATCTTCCCTGGATACACTAGATGTGCACTACTTAATTATATAGTGATACTAGTATTTTATACCTATACTAAAGGAAACAAAGCTTTATTGGCAACGTTGTGCTCTACATCACCTTAAATTACTCCCCATGGATGAAACAAACTATACCAGCAAGAGAGGAACACCATAGAGGATTCCTTTATCATAGCTAGATCATTCAGGAATCACATCTCTTCACATTCTTGACCAACATAACTATTCTAGCAGATATTTTTAATGTAGACACAGCCTAAAAGTATACCAACTACAGTATAAATTACTTTGATATGCAAAGTCTACTTTTATTACAAAATAGTGTGAGTTACTCTACTCCAGGGTAAATTTACCTTCAAAGGGTATGTCCAGATGAGCGAGACCCATCTATGGCACTGCATACCACACACCCCACACATGCAGG
>NW_005843469.1:8066-20970 GCF_000455745.1 Alligator sinensis
ACACTGTTAATTTGAAGTATGGGGTGGGGTCTTGACACTGGGAGATCCTGGTGTCAAAAAAACCCCGCAGCAGAAAAAAGCGGGGCAGCGCATGTGGCCGCAGCATGTGAGGCCTGAAACTGGAGCCTGGCTGGCTGAAGCCACACTCTGGCTGCTGGCCAGGATCTCTGCTGCTGGCTCACTGCTGCTGGACCCCAGGAGGCCCCTAGGACCCCAGGTAAGGCTTTTGGGGCCAGCCCACATGCTGGCACTGTGGTATTCACACAGTGGTAAAGTTACTTCTGAAGAAGAGAGAAGTAAGTTTCTTTCTGAGGAAGTTATTCCAGCATACAAGTTGTTTACCCACTACCATGGTCAGTATAACTCCAGGGTAGCCATTTGTTCAGTGCAAATTTGTTCCCCAGTTACCTAGGACACATGCAGACATTGCACTTTTTTCAGTTTAGGTGGTCTAAACCTGTAACAGAACAAAAGTTTGGAGTACATAGATTAGTTTTAAAATGAGAGGACCTGGTCTAGGACCTGGATGGATACAGTATGTGACTTAACTGAAGTACGTTAAATGAGTCTATTGAACTTCTATACAAGATCCTGTAGTAAATCACATTAGTTCACTGTCCTCCAGCATCCCAGGTCCCCCTCATAGGGTGGTGTGCTAGCCTCAGCTGGTGTTCATCTGCTCTGGGCAAGCGCTGGACATCCCCACCCCAGGTTGTCACAGACACGAGCCTGCTTGCATGGCTGGGCAGGATGGGGAAGAAGGCCCTGCCCCTGCTTTGCTCCCACAGCCAGCACAGCAGCAGCAGTGGGGAATGGGTGCATGCAGGCAGCTTCCACTCTTCCTTGTTGCCTGGCTTGCATGGCCACTGAGGCATGTTTCCATAGCCTTGCCTCCCTATTAGCTGTCAATAGTGGAGGAGGGAGAGAGGAGGGAAATGATCCCCCAGCTGCTGCCCCTAGCACCATGGACATGCCTTTGCCTGCGCCTTTCATCAGGGGGCCAGGCAGCAGTGGCAACACCCCCTACCTAGTGCTGGCTCATGGAGTAGGGCACGGATCCCCCTGAACCGGCAAGAACCAGGTCCCACACACCCCAGTTGAGGAGCTCTCAGCCAGAAGGGGTGCGCTGCTATGGCAATTTCCCTATCCCAGGGGTGTTGGGAAACCCCTAGGATCACCACAGGGACAATTCCCCTTCCCTAGGGGTTTCCTGCACTGCCAGGGTTAAGTGATCACCTCCACAGTGATTCTCCAGCCCTGGGATTTCCCACAACCTGAAGCCCTAGGGATTGTGACAGCCATGATCCCCAAAGTCCTAGGAATTGCAGCAGTTGCAATCCCAGGATCTGGTGGTTTCAAGTACCCCTAAGCCCTAGGGATTGCAGCAGCAGAGTGCGTGAAACCCCCTCGATCCTGTGGACTGCAGCTTCTGTAGTCCCTAGGCCTTGTGTTTTTTCACCGGGCATGGTGCACTGGTGAGGAGGCAGATGTCCCTACTATGCAGGACTCACCCCAGCCCCCCGCTTCCACATGAGCCAGCTGGCACAGGTTGGGGGGCATGCCTCGCTGCTGCTGGCAGCTAATGACTCTGGTGGGGGGAGCCTGGGGAGTGGGTTGGACTGGCCAATCAGGGGTGGCTCAGCTGCTTGGAAGCGTACTTAAGTGCCCTCTGCCTGCTGGCCTCGGTCAATGCAGGCACCCTGCTTTCCCTCACTGTGGAAGGGCAAATGTCTCTTCTATTCCCTCCCCACTAACCTAGGGCACTTAGAGTAAAGTGCAAAACTTTGAGTGCTTCCATCTTGGGCCTTTTCATAGAATCATAGAAGTAGGGTTGGAAGGGACCTTGTAGATCTTCCAGTCTGACCCCCTGCCTGGGCAGGAGAGAAATGGGGCTGAAGTGCCCCCAGCCATGTAGGCATCGAGCCACTTCTTAAAGACCCCCAGAGTAGGAGCCAGCACCACTTCCCTTGGAAGTTGGTTCCAGATCCTAGCTGCCCTAACTGCGAAGTAGTTCCTACGGATGTCTAATCTAAACCTACTCTCCAACAACTTGTGGCCGTTATTTCTTGTTATCCCAGGGGGCGCTGGGGGAAACAAGGTCTCCCCCAAACCTTTCTGGTCCCCCCTAGTGAGTTTATAGATGGTCACAAGTTCCCCCCTCAGCCTTCTCTTGTGAAGGCTGAACAGGTTCAGGTCCCATAGCCTCTCATTGTAGGGTCTGCCCTGCTGTCCCTGGATCATGCGGGTGGCCCTCCTCTGGACCCTCTCAATGTTGTCCACATCCCTCTTGAAGTGGCTGGGACATCCCTTTTGAACCTCTGTACTTAATCCTAGTGGCTAGGAACTAGCAGAGCACTGACCACGTACAGTTAGCTTGGAGGAGTTGGTGGTCTGTGCTCCTTAGTAGGGTGTAAATTGACTCAACTGTAATATCAAAATACTTCACAGTAATTGAGTTATGGTTCTGCATCATAAGTCAATTTCAAACAGGGTGGAGGAATAGGTTTAAAGTAAAGTGATAGAAGCCACTCTGTAAATGAAATATGTATCTATCTTAGGGTTTTGACTAATTTAATAGAGTTAGATTAAAAACATGTTTATGTTCAATGGTGCAACTTTGTTTTGTAGAAAAGACCTCTGTCCAATGTGAATCTCAATTGCCAGTACAAATATCACCACTTTTACATACAATGTATTTTATTCCTGCTCAGCTATCAACTTTCCTTCAGGCATAGCCTTCACATCTAAGCAAATGTGTGTCAGGCAATTTAGGAATATGCCTGAAAGAAATATGATTTCCCTTCTGAATCAATCAGTCCTCTCTCCTTTCTATTCTACCTATACAATTCTCATAAATGATACCCTCACAGTTCTACTGGGAGGTTAAATAAGTGAAATGTTAATGTAGTTCTCAAAGGAGAGAAAATACACGTACTTCAAGATCATATTCATATCCTTGAAACACTGACATTCTAAAAAGAATGTAATTTATATTTATTCTAAAGAAAGAAAACTAGAATAAAAATGAAAGCAAAAGGATATATAGGTAGGATCAGTGTGTCTTATTGTCTGAGAATCAATTTAATTAATTCACCACAATCAGAGCCTTGCAAGGATTTACAAACAAAGGGGATGGATTGCCATTAACATTTTTCATTGTCCCTGAGCAAGCCTTTCCTTTGATATTTTCAGATGACAGGAGATGTGTCTTAGGAATTAGAATGTAATACAGACATTGGTTGTGATTGATGGAGGGGTATCAGAGCTGAGCCATAAGAAACTCTTAACGTAGGCTTGTGCTAGTATATTCTTTTTTATCTGCTCCCACCCATTCCCATCGTGCTACCCAAAAGGAAACCTTCCCACCTAAATTCAGATTTTTATTAGTGACTATTCCACAGTTCAGTGTTTTTGGTTTTGTTTTTTTTTCAGCTGTAGTCTCAGAGCTGTGGTCTGAGTCAGGTGTTCTTTCTTTTGACCTACTTTGGATTCCAGCTTTGCCTTTAATAGGAATACAGAGTTCTTTTTTTGCAAGTTTACAGTCATTAATACAGATATAGCTTGAATGCAGCTTCCTTATTTCAGTAGCTTTCTTCAGTACAGTTTAGTCTTTCCTTAACTAAACTGGGTGCAGACACAAAGGATATGTCTATAAGGAACAATACACAGTATAGAGTTATTCTAAATG
The DNA here is from genome assembly GCF_000455745.1 of Alligator sinensis. Classification (NCBI taxonomy): domain Eukaryota; kingdom Metazoa; phylum Chordata; order Crocodylia; family Alligatoridae; genus Alligator; species Alligator sinensis. The sequence continues at coordinate 11,755 of NW_005843469.1, forward strand.
AACAAGCTTGGGTACGTTTGTGGTCTGGCTCAGCAGCATGGAGACTAAATTATCTTGCTAGCTCAGAAATCACTAGCACTGCACCATGTATATAAAGACTGGTTCAGTAACCAGAGTTACTGGTGCAGATCCTCCCATCTCATGTAAAATGACATAGCTCAATTGATTTCAAAAGAACTATAGTTATTTACACTAGCTGGAAATCTAGACCATCATTTGTCTGTCTTTGAAGAGCTCCAGAAATTTTTCAGGTTTAAAAAAAATACCAAAGTTAATCAAGTTAACAGTGCTTTAGTTTGTATCTTGCACTGGGTCCATTCTATTGCCTTCCTAGAATATGGACTAAATGAAATATTGCCAGGTAGGGCTAATACAGTATCTTGAAAAAATGTCTGTTTTACTAATGATTCTGTATAATAATTAAAGTATACAATAGAAATGTGTGGAAAATTTCTATGGAGATTAACTAAATTGTTAATGGATGTATCTACATGGACTGTGCACATGTACAGTGCTTTACTGTGCAGTTGACTAATTAGCTTTGCAGTAAAGCATAACTTTCTCCACATGCTCTGGTATTAGGGTGCAGTAAATTAATTAAGTCCACCATGGGATAGTACTATCCAGGATATATGCTATCCTACAGTGGAGTAATTTACTTTGCCACAGTGCATGTGAGTCTGGCTGGGGCCTGAGGGTGCTACAATACAGGTGCTGTCTGCTGGATAGCCTTGCACTGCAACATCCTTGCGTCCCAGCCAGCCCCTCCACCATCTGATGCTGCCATCTAGAGCCTGGGGCTGAGCCCCGGGCCTCTTGCCAGCCTGGGGTTGCTCCACCATAGCTCGAATTGCTGTAATCCCAGCTGCATGTGTAAATGTTGCACCCAGAAGAAGCTGACTCCTGTATGAACTGCACCTGAGTTTATTGTGCTGGGGTAATTGCAAGTGTAGGTATATCCAATGTCAATGATCTATGTCTCGGACGGCCACAGCCGACTCGAGTTACGTTAGAAATTGGTCGTACGTTAGGGCGGGCTGGTGAATGGAGTGGCAGACACAACTTATTGGTTGTAAAAACTTTACTCACGCTGCTTGCAATCACGACGCAGGTGGTCAGGTCATCGGAACAACCACACAAGTTGTTCCAGCTGGCGGGGCCCAAGCCAGTTAATCCGTCCGCAATTCGAAGCCGGCGGGGAAAGGGGTACGTCGGGGTTGCGTTCGGTGATGGGAAGAAAGATCGATAGGTGATCAGTCCATCGATCGGCAGCCGCAAGTCAGATAACTGTAGAGGCACTCTGCAGCGTGCTCAAAGCTCTTCGACTTGGGCGGAAGTTGCGCAGAATTTTAAACAGCCAGCAAGCCAATTACTAGCCGCCACGTGTGAATAATTTAGCACTGGCCAATAGCGGGGCACAAATTTACATTCGAATAGCGGGAACTCTTTGCACCGTGCATTTCTGTGCTGCAAAGAAGAAATGCATCCTGCAAAGGAAACTGCAAATTGGCGGGAACTCTCTCCTACATGTGGGTTCTCAATTGCAGCAAAACACTCTGCCATGCAAAGGAGCTCTCATGTGGCCAGGAAATTCCATAGTGCCGAGGCACAAAAATCACTGGGTTGTGACAATCTAGAGCAGTAATTCTCAGCCAGGGCACCATGGCACCCTGGGGTACATTGAAATATTTTCAACGGTATTGTGAGCTGCCACACAGTGTTAGCACTGTTAGGTTTACAAACATGAAGCACAAGATGAACCCAGAGATTTCAAATAGAAATCCATAGCTATGGTCTTTCTCAGTTCGTTGCAACAGAAAAAAACCCCCAGCTCTTATTTTTCTGTCAGAAAAAAAATGGTGAAAAGCAAAAACTGGCATTTTCCGAGAGGTGCCTCTAATTTAGCCAGGGATGCCTCAAGTCTAAAATGGTTGAAACAACCTGATCTGTACACAACACATACACAGCCTATCAGAATTTAACTGATATTCAAAATGGCTTTCCTATAAGCTAAGATTTTCAAACCTCAAATTATGTTGTTGTTAACGAGGCCTAATTAAGGAGATGAAATATGTGTCCACAGCAGAATACTTAACCTTGGTAACCAAACCCTATTATAAAATATCAGTTAGGATAAAGGAATTCTAAAAGCCAAGTGGAATAGTCTTTGTGTAAATTGGTGTACTCTTCCATATTGTTTTTCTCAAATTGTTTCTTCATCAGAATTCTGCTATTCAAGTTCTTCTGAACAAACCAGTTAGTTTGAATATTCCCACAATGTCCTTGATTCATAGATTCATACATGTTTGGGTTGGAAGGGACCTTAGCAGATCATCGAGTCTGACCCCCTACCCTGGCAGCAAAGAGCACTGGGGTCAGATAACCCCTATCAGGTGCATGTCTAGCCTCCTCTTAAAGACCCCCAAGCTAGGGGAGAGCACCACCTCCCTTGGAAGCCCATTCCAGATTTTGGCAACCCTTACTATAAAGAAATTCTTTCTGATGTCTAACCTAAATCTGCTCTCCATCAGTTTGTAGCCATTCTTCCGTGTTACTCCAAGAGGTGCCCTGGTAAACAGAGCATCTCCTATTCCTTGCTGTCCCCCCTGATGAATTTGTAGGCAGCCACAAGATCCTCTCTCAGCCTTCTCTTGTGGAGGCTGAAGAGATCCAGGGCTCTCAATCTCTCCTTGTAGGGCTTTGCCTGCAGGCCCCTAACCATACGAATGGCCCTCTCACCTGACCGTGTAATCATCTACATCACAGTTGCTCAGTTTATCTATGAGAATATAATGAGATACCATATCAAAGGCCTTCTTAAAATCCAAATAAATGACATCCACCTCGATTCCTGTGTCTAAGCATTTTGTGACCTGGTCATAAAAAGAAGCAAGGTTAGTCAGACAGGATCTACCTGCTATGAGTCTGAATTCAGCAAAACACTTGGACTTTTATTTAATTTTCAGTCCATAAGGAATCCTATCCTTATCCACTTTTGACAGTCTGAGAGAGAAAAATTGATCTGTTGCCAAATTGTGGAATCAGTTTAATTCTTATAAAATGTTGACAAAACCCAAGTAGCCATGGGTAAGAAAGACATGTTGGATGGTAAACAAAACAAAGGGAAATAAAACATTAATTTTTTGATAAAGCTTTAGGAGTAGCATGTAATTTTGCTATCCTAGGAAGATTACTTACATGACCTGTAACTCAGGTACACAAGTGCTTCCATGATCAGGCCTTCAGTATAGAACTTTTGTTAAAGTCATGCCAAACTTCAGGAATGCAGCTCTTGGGTGGTGCATTATAATAGCATACAGATAGCTTTTGTAGACAAAATATAATAGGTCTAGGACCCTAACGCAAAGAACTTTAGAGGAAAGGCATTGTGGGGGGGGGGGGGGGGCCCCCCCCCTTTTTCCACTGAGGGGGAGGGGTTGGGGGGGGGGGGGGGGGGGAACCCCTCACATTTTCAAAGCTGCTCTCAAAACAAACCTACAAGGATGGTAGGTATATATGGTAAGTAGTTAATATAGCCATCATGCAAGGAATGCTGTGGTAAGCAATCATTAGAGATCTTTTTGACAAATTCCTTTCCTTTTTCCATCAATTTACTCTGCTAGCCTCCTTATTACAAGCAAGAAAAAACAGGAAAAATAATTTGCACAAACCACATCAAGAATGACAGTTGCTTCTGAATGCAGTATAACTCAAAATGTATTTCCTTTGTTTAAAAAAAAGTGGAACCAGCCTATTCAGCTCCCCTCTGGCAAGAAGTTAACATCATTTGCTTTCTCATTTTCTTTGGAGATTTTACACAGTTTCATTCAAGCTGGAGGTGCACTTTCTTTCTAGTCCTTAGATGGTTTTGTGCCAGTCAGTGGTTTGACTGGCACAAAACCATTGTGATGCTCTACCCTGTGGAATAAATACCATATGTATGTGTGTGCACATGTGTGTGTATGTGTAATAATTATTTATTCAAGACCAGATAATACGTTTGATCCATTCAAGAGTTGACTATCAAGACAGTCTATTTCTTAGATAGATTAAATCAAGAAGATGGGCATGTGAGGAAGGATAAACATAAAAAGGAATAAATCCAAAATCTTGACTGGGTTGAAATCACAGAGGAAGGAACCTGACCTTTGTGCTTGAACCAGTGCCCAGCCTATGCTCAACTTAAGTCCTATTTATAGCATCTGGCTTTGAAGGTTTAAGTAGGATTTAAACAGTGGCCTTCTTCCAGCCTTTTGCACAAAACAGAATTTTATTGAGGATCAGTCTAAGTGCCTTTCCATCCTAAAATTCAGGTAAAGTTCCTACAAGAAAAAAGCCAGAGATATTAAATTGGAAGATTCAAAGGCCATTAGGCTTCATTCAGTTTCAGGAAAAAAATATCTGTGGGTAGTTAAAGGAAAAAAAAAACTTCATTTCTTTTTCTTTTCCTCATGTTCTCAGTGACTTTAGTAGTCTTTTCAACTAAATGACCTAAGTCTGCATAGTCATATAAGTCTTATATTTAGTTGCTGTTGAAGTAAAAGGATCTTATTTGCCTGGATTCTTAAAAAAAGTATATTTTATAAATCAAATCCTATCAGTGGGCATGTCTACATGAGGTACTAACAGTGCAGTAGCCTAATAATACTGTGCAGTAGCACATCACAGCACAGTGCTGTGCACAATAGCATCACTTAAAAAGCATTTGCTGGTGCTACTACTCAGTAACTCCAGTTACTGAGCATTTATTTAGTACTTGATTATGCAAGCGCTAAATTAAATGTACAGTAACCGATGCACATAGACTTGGCAGTGCTACGACGGTTAGCACTACAGATGAAAGGGACTTGGGGGTCATGACTGACCACAAGATGAACATGAGCCTTCAATGCGATGCTGCGGCTAGTAAAGTGAGCAAAACACTGGCTTGCATCCATAGATGCTTCTCAAGCAAATCCCGGGACGTCATTCTCCCATTGTACTTGGCCTTGGTGAGGCTGCAGCTGGATTACTGCCTCCAGTTTTGGGCTCCACAATTCAAAAAGGATGTGGAGAAGCTTGAGAGAGTGCAGAGGAGAGCCACACACATGATCAGAGGTCAGGATAACAGACCTTATGATGAGAGGCTGAGAGCCATGGGACTCTTCAGCCTGGAAAAGCTCAGGCTCAGGGGTGATGTGGTGGCCACCTATAAGTTTATTAGGGGTGTTTACCAGGATCTGGGGGAATGTCTGTTCACCAGAGCGCCCCAAGGAATGACAAGATCGAATGGTCACAAACTTCTCTGCGACAGTTTCAGGCTGGACATAAGGAAGAACTTCACTGTTCGAGCCCCCAAGGTTTGGAATAGACTGCTACAGGAGGTGGTTCAAGCACCCACTTTGAACGCCTTCAAGACACTTTTGGATGTTTATCTTGCTGGGATCCTATGACCCCAGCTGACTTCCTGCCCCTGGGCAGGGGGCTGGACTCGATGATCCTCCGGGGTCCCTTCCAGCCTGAATGTCTATGAAACCTATGAAAACATTAATGAACATGTAGATGTGCCCAGTAAGTATGCATGGGCTTTATAGCACATTTAGTGTTTAGTCCTACAAGCTACCTGGACTGAACTGTATAAGGGAAGGTATTGGTAGCTCACAACTTTTTTTTTAGTTTTTATAAAACCCAAAAGTTATACTACTGTTACCCTTTTGGATCTGAGGGAACAGTCCAAGTTTGGGGTCCTGCAAGTGATCTTAATCAGGAAGAGAAATAGATGATGTATAAATATATGTATGACAAGGGGACCCATAATGTATCTTTGATGTAATATTATTTCTCTTTAAATAATGTACAAAGTTCATAGGAAGAATCAGACAATAATAGATAGTTTCTATGCTCATGGATCCCCTTTCAGGGGGGAATTACAGACCATTCAGTCTGACCTCAATATCTGGAAATGTCAGGAAGCAACTCTTCAAGGAACTTATAGTGAAGCAGCTAGAGAAGAACAAAGCGATGAGGAACAGCCAGCATAGATTCACTGGGCGCATCCTAATGTCTGTGGATGTTTAGTTTCCCAGGGACAAGTAGTGGCAGCACACCTTTCACAGACAGTATTTGTCCCTGGGGAACACCCATGCCACACAGTCAAAAAAACACCACGGGGAAAAAAAACCCGGCACACACAGCCAGTGAGCCCTTGCAGTGTGGAGAACACCAGATTGTGTGGTATATGGTGCTGCAAACATGTTTGTAGCACCACGTACCACATGACTATGATCATCTGGATGCACCCCCTAAGGAAGTCATACCTGACCAACCTGATTTCCCTCTCGGATAAGGTTGTGACAGGCTGTGTGGATGAGAGGGGAGCAGTGGATATGATATACCTTGCTTGAGCAAGGCTTTTGACACTGTTTCCCACAATATTAACATTGGCAAACTATGGAAATACAGACTAGATGAAAGTAATGTAAAGTGGATGCATAACTGGTTGGTTCATCATACTTAATGTGTAGTCATCATTGATTCAATATCTAGTTGGGAGGAGGTATCAGGTAGAGTTCCCCAAGCATCTGTCTTGGGTCTGGTGTCATTAAATATCTTTATTAATGATTTGGGCAATAAACCTGGGTGTAGGATTAGCTAATTTATGGGCAACACCAAGCTGAGTAGAGTTGCAGACACATAGATTCATAGATTGTAAGGGGCAGGAAGGGACCTTGCAAGAGTATCAGGCTCAGCCTCCCTGCAGTAGGCAGGAAAGACAGCTGGGGTCAGGTGACCCCAGCAAGGTGACCATCCAGTCTCTTCTTGAAGATTTCCAGGGTGGGTGATTGCTCCACCTCTGGAAGGAGGTTATACCACAGTCTGGACACCCTGACTGTGAAGAAGTGTTTCCTAGTGTTAAGCCTGAAATGGTCTTCCAGGAGTTTGTGGCCATTATTCCTGGTTTTCCCCAAAGATGCCCTGGTGACCAGCTGTTCGCCGAGTCCTTCATGTATTCCCCTGATGTAGTGGGAACAGCTTCCTACCCACCTAACTGTTGGGCAGTTAATCCGGCAATCCTCCAATTTTCCCATGAGAACATCATGGGATACCAGATCAAAGGCCTTTTAAAAGTCTAGTTATACAATGGCAACCTCCTCTCCCTTATCCAGGTGGTGAGTTACCTGGTCGTAGAAGGAGATGAGATAGGTAAGAAAAGACCTGCCCATGATGAAGCCATGCTGTTTGTCATTTAGAATCCTAGCTTCTGCAAGCGTATCACACATAGGCTTCTTAATCAATTTTTCCAGGATTTTCTCTGGGATAGAAGTTAGGCTAATTAGCTTATAGTTGCCCGGGTCCTCTCTCCTCCCCTTCTTGAAGATGGGCACAACATTGGCCCTCTTCCAGTCTTCAGGGACCTCCCCTGAGCACCACAAGTTTTGGAATAGTTTCGCCAGAGGTCCCACAATGACTTCAGCCAGCTCCTTCAGCACTCTCAGATGAAGTTCATCCAGCACTGACTTATAAATGTCTAACTTTTCTAACTGATCTTGTACCAACTCAATGTCAACAGTAGGAAGGCAGTCATTCCCACCATGCCATTCTGAAACTTATCTAGTATGATTTTCCACTTATTCTTGTGAAATACTGATGCAAAGTAGTCATTCAGGAGTTCAGTTTTCTCCTGAGTGTCAGTAACCAGTTGTCCTGAGTTGTTAAGCAATGGCCCATGCATTCATTTGCTTTCCTCCTGTTCCCTATATACCTAAAGAACAACTTCTTAATTTCCTTGATTTCTGTTCCTAGTTTAAATTCAGTCACCGCCTTAGCTTTTCTATTCTGCTCCCTAAAAGTGTGGGTCATTGTTGTATAGTATTCCTTGAGGACTGTCCAAAACTTCCATTGTTTGTATGCCTCTTTCTTCTTTTTCAAGAGGACCATGATATCTCTATTAAGCCAAGAGGTCTTCCCAGCCCTTCTGCTACCTTTTCTCTACTTAGGAATGGACTTCTTTTGTGCTTTGAGCATTGTGTCCTTGAGGAATGACCACTCTTTATGCACTCTCTTCACCTTTGGTCCCTGGTACCACAGCACTTCCCCTACTATTGCCCTGAGCCTGTTGAAATTCGCTTTTTTGAAATCCAGAACTTCAACCCTGCCAGCCGATTTGCCTGCCTTGCAAATGGACAGTGATCATGAAGGTTTCATGGTCACTGTTGCCCAGGCTATTCTTTATATTCAAGTCACTCAGCAAATCGTCTCCTTTGGCCAAGACCAAGTCTAGGAAAGCATTACCTCTGGTTGGCCCGTGCACTTCCTGTGTCAGGTAGAGCTCTTTGATACAGGTCAGGAAGCAACACAACCGATCCAACTTAGCCCAGTGTTCCTCCCAAGATATATCTGGGTAATTGAAGTCATCCATGATGACTATGTCCCTTGCATTCACAGCCTCTGCCAGTTCTTGAGAGAACTACAGATTGAGCTCTTCCCCCTGGTTTGGTGAGAGAGACCTAATACCTGCAGAATAGAGTCCAGTGCAGAGCAACAAACTTGATAAGAGGCTTCAGAAACATGACCTATGAAGAATGATTTAATCTGGAGAGGGGAGGACTGAGAGGGGATTTGGTAACAGTCTTGAAATAGTTGAGGGGCTAGAGGGTGGAAATGAGCTCTTTTCTTTGGCTGCAAGGGAGAGGACTAGGAGCAATAGCCTAAAGCTTCAGTAGGGGAAATTTAGGTTGGAGAGTGAAAGGAATTTCTGACTGAGGGGGTCAAGCATTGGAACAGGCTACCTAGAGAAGCTCAATCCTTGGAAGTTTTAAAGAGAAGGGTAAATAGACACTTGACTGGAGTAATCTAGTCAGGGATGGCCCTCTCTTGAGCATGAGGCTGGACTAGATTTCATAAATTTCATAGACATCAGGGCTGGAAGGGACCTTGGAAGATCATCGAGTCCAGCCCCCCACCCAAAGGGCAGGAAGTCAGCTGGGGTCATAGGATCCCAGCAAGATAAGCATCCAGTTTCATCTTGAAGGTGTTCAATGAAGGCGCTTGAACCACCTCCGGTGGCAGGCTGTTCCAGACCTTGGGGGCTCGGACAGTAAAGAAGTTCTTCCTTATGTCCAGCCTGAAACGATCTTGAAGTAGTTTGTGACCATTCAACCTCATCATCCCTTGGGGTGCTCTGGTGAACAAATGTTCCCCCAGATGCTGGTGGTCACCCCTGATAAACTTGTAGGT
>NW_005843469.1:21569-32536 GCF_000455745.1 Alligator sinensis
TGGAGGACCCAAGGGGACAATTGGCCAGTTTCTCCCAGAGGCGATCATGGGACACCAGATCGAAGGCTTTTTTGAAGTCAAGATATATGACATCAATCTCTTCTCCCTTGTCCAGGTGATAGGTCACCTGGTCGTAGAAGGAAATGAGATTGGTCAAGCAAGACCTACCCGCAACAAACCCGTGCTGGCTATCCCTTAAGATGTTGGCGTCGGCCAGTCCATTAAGGATGGCCTCTTTAATAAACTTTTCTAAGATCTTCCCCGGGATAGAAGTCAGGCTGATGGGCCTATAGTTAGCCGGATCCACTTTCCTCCCTTTCTTGAAGATAGGCACCACATTGGCCTTCTTCCAGTCTTCGGGCACTACACCAGAGCGCCAAGAGTTTTCAAAGATCCGTGCTAGAGGCTGGGCTATGATGCTCGCCAGCTCCTTGAGTACCCTGGGGTGAAGATTGTCAGGGCCGGCTGACTTGAAGGTATCCAGCTTCTTAAGATGTTCCTTCAGAAAGTCAGCATTAATGGAGGGCAGGGGATCACCCTCACCCGGACTTCCCGGCCCTGTAGCGGGCATGGGCGTCCCGTGGGACTGATGAAAGACTGACGCAAAGTACCTATTTAATAGGTTGGCTTTTTCCTGGGCGTCAGTTGTCAGTTGCCCCATCTGGTTCAGCGGGGGTCCAATGTTGCCCCTGCTTTTCCTCCAGCTCCCCACATATCTGAAAAAGGACTTCTTATTGTCCTTGATGCTCAAAGCTAGCTGGAGTTCAGTTGCAGCCTTGGCTTTCCTGGTCTGCTCCCTACAGGACCGGACCAGTGCAGAATAATCCTCCTTGGAGGTGACTCCCATCCTCCACCCTTTGTAGGCCTTTCTTTTTAGCCTCAGGAGATCTGCTAGGTCCCTGGAGAGCCAGAGGGGCTGCTGTGCCCTCTTGCTGCCTTTCCTCCGAGATGGAATACACTTAGTTTGTGCATTGAGGATCGCTCCCTTGAGGAGCAACCACTCCTCTTGAACTCCCCTCTCCCTGTGGTCACGGTCCCTTAGGGCCTCACTGACAAGCCTCCTGAGTTTGTCAAAGTTGGCTTTCCTGAAGTCAAGGACTTGCGTGTTGCTGACCGACTTGCCAGCTTTTCGGCGATGACTAGATGACTCTGTGAGGCCCCTCCTAACTCCACCTTCCTATGGCTTTCTTTAAGGCCATGTTTTCAGTATTTGTTCATGCTGTACTAGTGCTTTTTTTGCTCTGTTCTTTTTGGCTTCTCTGAATTTCTTTGTAGAAACTAGTGTTTTCTGATTTCCTTTCAAAGACATCCAAATAATCACCAGGGATCCTGGTTTTCCCTGATAAACAACTGCAAATTCTCTGATAAACCCCCCAAAATCTGTGATTAAAATGTAAGCCCCCTGCAAAGCCCTCCTGGCCCTGCTGGTGTCCCTCACACCTCCACACAACCTCCACAGCTCTGCTGGTGCCCTTCACTCCCCCCCACAACAGTCCTGCAGGCACACACACACATGCAGGCACATACACAGGCACAGTCACACACCCCAGTAGGTAAGTGTGTGCGGGGGAAAGGGAAGGGGCTGGCGGGGGGAGGGGGCAGATGAAAAATAGGGCAGGGGGGAGTTTGTGTCTGGGCACTCCAGTGGGGAACAGGGACGTGTTGGAGAAAGACAGAGAAGCCCAGCTGGCAGCACATGGAATGCAAGTGGCTTGATTTTTCCTTACCCAGCTTGGCTCCTTCATGCCCTTAAGGGAAGCTGCACATAGTTTCATAGATTCAAAGATTCATAGATGTAAGGGTCGGAAGGGACCTCAATAAATCATCAAGTCTGACCCCTGCATAGGCAGGAAAGAGGGCTGGGGTTAGATGACCCCAGCTAGATGCCTATCTAACTTCCTCTTGAAGACCCCCAGGGTAGGGGAGAGCACCACCTCCCTTGGGAGCCCATTCCAGACCTTGGCCACTCTAACTGTGAAAAAGTTCTTCTTAATGTCTAGTCTAAATCTGCTCTCTGCTAGCTTATAGCCATTATTTCTTGTAACCCCCAGGGGTGCCTTGGTGAGTAAAACCTCACCAATTCCCTTCTGTGCCCCCATGATGAATTTATAGGCAGCCACAAGGTCACCTCTCAACCTTCTCTTGCGGAGGCTGAAGAGGTCCAGGTGCCCCAGTCTTTCCTCATAGGGCTTGGTCTGCAGGCCCTTAACCATACGAGTGGCCCTTCTCTGGACCCTCTCCAGGTTGTCTGCATACCTCTTGAAGTGCGGTGCCCAGAATTGCACGCAGTACTCCAACTCATCCTCATGCTCAGTGCAAACAATTACGATGTCATAGGGATAACGGAGACCTGGTGGGACTCCACCCATGACTGGACCACGGGGATAGATGGCTATACCCTGTACAGGAGGGATCGTGTAGAGAAAAGGGGCGGGGGGGGTAGCTCTCTATGTTAAGGAAAACTACACATCCCTGCAAGCCGATATTGGCGACCAGGGTGGACGGCTGGAGACCCTCTGGGTTAAAATCCGTGGGGAACACGGCACAGGGGACACAATGGTGGGAGTCTATTACAGACCTCCCACCCAAAGTCCTGAGCTTGACCAGGAGTTTGCCCAGGAACTGGCTGAGGCAGCTTGCTCCAGGACCATGGTTGTCATGGGCGACTTCAATTACCCGGACATCTCGTGGGAGGATCACTCAGCAAAATCTGAGCGGTCGCAGAGCTTCCTCTCGTGCGTGGATGACCTCTACCTGACTCAAGAAGTCTATGGGCCAACGAGAGGCTTCCTGAAGTCTTAGTAAACTACATCAACCCCTACTCCTGCATCCAGGTGTTTTGTAACCTGGTCATAAAAAGAGACTAGATTAGTCAGGCATGATCGACCTGCGATGAACCCGTGCTGGTTTCCCCTCAGCATAATTTTTCCTGCTGGGCTCTTGCAAATGTGAGTCTTGATAATTTTTTCAAAGACTTTCATAGTAGCTAGGGCCAGGAGTGACCTAAACAGATCATCTAGCCTGACCCCCTGCCACCAACAGGGATGAATGCTGGGTTCACAAGACCCTAGACAGGTGACCATCCAACCTCCTCTTGAATTTGCCCAAGGTAGGGGCCAGGACCACTTCCCTGGGAAGTTGGTTCCAGATTTTGGCAACTCTAACTGTAAAATATAGCCTTCTGATCTCTAACCAAAACCTATTCTCCATCAGCTTATTACCATTGTTCCTTGTCACCCCAGGTAGTACTGGGGAGAAAAGGGCTCTGCCTATATGCTGTTGATCTCCCCTGATGAGCTTGTAGGCAGCCACCTGGTCCCTCCTCAGCCTCCTCTTGCTGAGGCTGAACAGGTTCAGGTCCTTCAGTCTCTCCTCATAGAGCCTGTCCTGCTGCCCTCTCACCAAGTGGGTGGCCCTCCTCTGAACCCTCTCCAGGCTGGCCGCATCCCTTTTGAAGTGCGGCACCCAGTACTGGATGCAGTACTCCAACTGTGGCCTGACCAAAGTCTCATAGAGGGGGAGCATCACTTCTCTTGACTGGCCTGAGATGCACCTTTGGATGCATGACAAGGTATGGCTGGCCTTGCTGGCTGCGGTCTGGCATTGGCAGCTCGTGTTCATCTTGGAGTCAATAATGACTCCAAGATTCCTTTCTGCCTCTGTGCTTTCAAGAAGGGAACTTACCAACCTGTATGTATGCTGTGGATTCATTCTCCCAAGGTGCAGCACCCTGCATTTGTCTATGTTGAACCCATTCCTATTCTCATCTGCCCACTTTTGTAGTCTGTGGAGCCACCAAGCCCAGTCAAGCCAATCAAGCCAATCAAGCCACTCACGTTCCATGTGCAGCTGGCCAGGCACTCTGTGTCTTTCCCCAACACCTGCCCGATGCCTCAGCCCCCAGCCAGACTCCCTTCCAGCCCTGCCCCACTTACCCCCAGACTCCTCCAAGCCCCACTTACCTTACAGGCTCCAGAAGGAAAGTGAGCCTGACCCAACCCTTAGAACTGACTAAAAGCCTCAGGCCCTGCCCTTCCCCCTTTCCCTCCCCTTCCTCCTGCCCCTCTAGGCAGGGTTTGGGCTTTCCCACCCTTTTTCTCAACCAGCTCTTGCAGGCTAGAACTTGCCAGCCTGCAGAGCTCTTTGCAAAAGCAGAAAATCTGTGGATTTCTCCGTTTTTCTGTGGGAAATGGAAAACCCAGATCCCTGATCATCAGTAATTACAAGTGAAACCTTCACCTATGTGTGCCTTTTATTATTGGTGTTTGTTTTGGGAGAGGACCACCTTTGTTTCAGCTGTTGGAATCCATAAAAGAAATTAACTGTTCCTTACTAGTACCTTAAGTTTAGGTACAGAAATTACACAAAAACTGATGTAAGTGATCAGAAACCAGTTCAAATCTATAATACAACAGAAATTCAGTGCACAAAAGAACACTTTCAAAATGGCTAAAAATGGTTTAAGACAAACTTGGATGGATGTAGTATCAGACTTAGAACTAATTTTGGTTAGTTCTAAGTTATTGTACTTCTGTCCCACGTCACCTCCAAATTCAAGTTAACTCACAGTCCTTCAGCATCTCAGGATGCTTTGCACCTTCCCCAAAAGCCCCGCTTGCGGTGGGGGGGAGGGAGGGGGAGTGGACTAGCCTGGGCCAAGCTGTCTGCCTCAGCAGAGGAGTGAGGTCTCCTCCAGCACTCCCTGGCTTCTGACTTGGGTGACTGCAGGCAGGTGGCTGCATTTCTGTAATCAAAAGTGAATGTCTGTTCCCTTGCTTATCAGTTCAATCTATGCAGCTTAGACTAACCTGTGAAGATTCAACTGATTCAGCCTCAGGCTTTTTGACTGTCCATACTTAGCCTGTCAACAAACTGCCCAATCCATAATAGCTGCATATTCTTGAACAGTGCCTAGTGGTACTTTATCTAATGCACATTTATTTATGTAAAAATAGTGTTTCTTTATAGAAGATTCCCACAACACTTAGCATCTCACAATGATGGGACATGCAATCACTGCACTTAAACATAGTTTACTATTAAAAACATGCTTGTAGCTATTTAGCATCTAATATATTCAATCTTATTACTTGGTTGATGGATCTCAATAGAATACTTTAAAATGTAATTGCCAGTTAAATACAGTACCTTATTTATTCTTATGACTCATTTGAGTCCCTTTTTGTTTGTTTGTTTTCAGATGGGAAAGGGTGAGACCAGCCACATTCTAGTTTCAGTCACAAATGTGTCTTGTACAGATCCTGCTCTAATTTATATCTGAGATTTCATTGGCTTAACCAAGGGCAGATTTTGTCTTGTTGTGCTCCAGGTATACTTCTCATGTCATTTTTTTTTTGCCTTTTAGATGTGCATTTGAAATCCAAAGGAAGTGGAGATTTCAGAGAGAAAATGTGTCATGTAAAGTGATTAGTAACACTATTTTTTTCATCTATTCCTATCCTGAATAGTTTGTCATTTGCTGCAGCTCATATGCAGAACTAGCCCTTAACATAGTTACCCATTCTGGGCAGGATGTCCCTCTGTATTCTTACTGGCCAACCATAAATCCTTGTTAAAAACAAAAAAAAAGACTGTCCCTCTTGCAAGTTGGGCAGAATTTAATGCACATCTGTACTCTGTCCTGATGATGAACTATAGCAACAGACATTTTCCAGATGTAGCTGCCAATTATAAATTATCAAGGCAGGAAATGACCATTTGTCCCCATCCAGTGTGGTCCTGTCTTAATGCAAAATCTGCTTCCCTCTAACAATGGAGGGCTGGTGGAAAAAACAGGGGCTTTTAGCCAGTTCTCACAGGTTCCCTGAGAAACATATTTAGTCTTTACCCCAAAATGGAAGCAATTATCCAAGATCTGTTACAAGATCACAAGAAAGTACTTTATTCAGGGAGTTGCCATTAGAAAACCCAAAAAACATATTTAGCATGAAGTCACAATTCTATTATAATAAATTATACCAAAAGGCTCTGAGTATACCTGATCACAAAGTCTCAGTCAGAATTTTTTTTCCCCAACTCCAAATGGCTTTTGAAATAAATTAAAATTTTTGCTTTCTCCTTAAAAAAAACAAAGATAATGAGAAAAAAAGCCCTGCAAACTTATCATACCCTTAATACCAAATATGCTAACTTTATGTATATGAGTATTTCACATCAAGTGCTGGACAAACAAGAAGCAATAAGACAAGATCCAAAAGAGCTCACAAACTAATTTTAAGCCAATACACAAGTAGATTTAACAAACAATGTGGAATAAGAAAATGAAAGTACAAGGCAAAAATGTAATATGTTGTAGGCTGAATATATATAGACTATATACGTATGGACTAATAAAAATGCAGCTTGAGTATTCTAATTCAGTTAGAAATCCCTTTTAATGCTCTGTCTTGTATTAGTTCCATTTATTATTTATTTATTCTGTCTAATCTATATTTTCATATTTGTGTCTTGTAAATCTCTGCCTGTTTTCTCTTTCTTTCATTTTGTTGTTTACCACTGCTTTTTAAATTAAAAGCTTACACCTTTATTCACTCTTCTTTTAAAAACCTCTTCCCTTGCGTATTTCCAGTTTTATTTCTTTATTAAAACTCTACCCATTTCTATTTTTACTGCTTTACCAGTTTTCAGTTGCCAGATCTTTTAACCTCTGGCTATTTCCAATATTGCTTTAATTTATTTTTTACAAACCTCACCATTGTCTGTCTCAAGGCTTTAACAATATATGTTTTAAACTTGTATATCTTCTCTTTCTTAGTTTTTAAACCAGATCAAAACAACACACATGCATAGAAAGCATTGTGGCCTAGATTCTATTCCACCTATGAGGTGTGCAAGCAGACATCGGAACCTACGTGCTCTTCAATTACACCCTGCTCAAGTCCCTGAAAAACTGTTAATGCAAAATGGCGGTGGGTCATCCTGCTCCTCCTCATTGATTTTGAGTAACTCAGTTTTATGTCAGATGGTGGTATGCTACAAAAGTAGATGTATTAATGGATTTTCATGGAGTCAAACATAGTGAAATAGAATTGCACTTAGGCACCTAAATCCACTTAGATGCCTAACAGATGAAATAGAATCTGGCCCTGGGAAGCCATCTGTTATATACCTTTCTTCCAGCTGTTCCCTTCCTATTTCCCAAGTTTTGTTCCTACCCTATATAAATAGTCAAGTACCATAAAAATGTAATACACACTTCTTCTGATGGTGTCACTTCACTTACAGAGGTACACTGTATCTGTTCTTCCCGGGTGCCTGGACCAAAGCCATCAAAGTCAATGGAAAGACAGCCATTGTGTTTCAGTGTTTTTTGGATCAAGACCAAAGTAAATGGGAACTTTTTAATGATCTGTTTCTTGTAAAGGGGGGTGAAAATGCAAGATTTTTCTCATTACTTATGCTGAGCTCTAGGCCATGCAGTTATAATACAAAACAGCAGCAAAAAATACAGATATAAAGGATTATCATGATTCCAAGTTTTATCTTGACCAGTTGAGATCAATAGTGGTTTACTATAAATTCTGTGAGAATAGTTTCAGGATTTTGGCAAATAAAAAATATAGTGGAAAAGGAAAGTTTTTAGAACATTTCATAAACATATTCATTAAGACTGCTTTTGGAAAGAGGGAGAAACTTGAGGCATAGTTCCTCTTCAGCTTTGAAACTCTTCCTCAGTTTAGCACAGAGTATTTTAGAATTTTTCACTTGCCATAAATCTCAATTTGAATAAACATATCAAGGATGGATATTATAATAGGAACTCCAGCAAGTTCTGCGGATTTTGTGCAAAATTGCCATTTTAACTATTACATTCACTCATGACTTTCTCAAACTTCTGATGCTTAGGCTGATTTTTGTTCAGGTTGAGCCTCTTCCTTTTCCCCTTTTTTCATGTTTTACACTCATTTATTTATTTATGGTGTGATCATATATGAGAAATGTGGCTGGGCCATTTTTGAAAGCAAAGAAAATAGATAAAATTATGCTTCACCAGTATAAAATTAAAACGTATAACTATTTTTAAGCACCTTTAACGCTAAAACGTTTGTCACTTAGTTGTAATTTGCTACTGTAATGTCCTCGCAGAAGGCAAAGGGTTTTGAATATTCTCAGAAAAAAATGGAACGAGAATCTGATAACATTGTACTAATACTAAATTAAAGGATTTGAGCAATAGTATGTGATGCTGTAATTAATAATTTTGCTGTAATTAATACATGCAGAGACTAAATCAAGACTGTGGGTATAAACAGACATAGCCAAATGAAGTGGATCAGCTATGCCAGGATGCGTACCAGTACAGCTGCTCTGCTTCACTGGGTGAAGCACACATCACCCATTTTCCAGCCTGTTGATCCAGAGGGACAACAAGTGATGTGTTCCCCCCTTGCAGAGATATGTTCCGGGGATCTCCTTAAGTGGGGAAAGACAGCTCCAGTACAGTCCTGGGGCTGAGACCCCAAATCAGAAGATTGGCAGTCCCAACCACACAAGTGTACTGGGTTGTTAGTGAGCATCTGGGGAATCCCAAGTGTGGAAATTCAGGCAGGTTCCCACAGGGCTTTGGGGGGCCAATCCTGTGTATTCCAGGAATTCCCATGCCCAGGGTGAACAGGATTGGGTACCTGAAGCCCTGGGAGTGCTTGCACAGGGTAACTATAGAGCATGGGCAGCTCCAGTCTGACCTCACTCTCCCTCCATAAACCTAACAGATGTCTACCACAACGAGGCAGCATAAAATAATACCATCTATGTCATAGCCATGAATTTTGGGCATTTGTGGCTCAACAAAGGAGGTGAACATCTGTTTGTTTGGCCTTTGTGCCACCCTAAAAAAAATTATGGTAGGACAAAGGTGGCATATCTTTATACCCTGTGTTTTCAAAACAAGAGAACGAAAACTTGGTGCGATTATTTGTGAACTAGAACTATGAAAAAATAAATGCATTATTTGGATAGATAAACTGCTGATCAGGAAAAAAAGGAAGGTGGCAATTTATATATAAATAGCAGGTCTGGTGGCAGAATATATTATTCACCTAACAGTATAAAAGCAACTGTGGCTTTCAACTTAGTACTTAGCAGTGCAACCTTAACTTATCTCCTAACATAATTACTTAATATATAACATAAATTGAGGGTAATAGTTATATTTCTGGTCTCCCTTAAAACCTAGTATGCCAAGTTCTCCCAAAAGATGGCTTTTTTAATATCCCAAAATGAAAGGATCTTTTTTTTCCCCTTTTTTTCAATTCAGTTCTCAGTTTGTCTTTGAAGTTTACTCTCTGCCTTTAATTACCTTTGATGGAATGGTAAGACTCTTTCCAGAGAACAGTTCATGTACTTAGGCTGATTTATCATAAATGAGAAATCTTCTGCTTGAAGCAGCATTTTAAACTGTAAGGACACATCACATTGACATACACTCAATAATAACATTTCACAGCTTTTAACTAAGCTGGTAAGTGCTTTTTTTTCCCCGAGACAGCTGGCCCTTCCTGCTCATGTACTGTTTTTGCCGATAGACTGATGTCTTTATTTAGGGAGTTATAAAGAATTGCTTGGAGTCATCAGCAGTTTCAAAAACTAGCCATTGAAGGAGGGATAAAACCTATTCAGAAGACGGATGACAGCTTTTCATTTGGGGATCATATGACAGATACTTCCTTATATAAAAATAGCTCCTAAAGTGTAGTTTGCTACCCACATTTCACAAGGGACAATCGTTCTTTTTTTTCCAAAAAAAAAATTACAGTTACAATTGAAAACTAAGGCCAATCCTGCAATCCCTGTGCAGACGAACTGGGTTTTTTTCTTTCATTATTTTTACTGAGTAAAGCATGAAGAGATGGTTTCTAAAAGAAACAGATTGTTTTTGCTAATGCCTCAAGAAACAAGAATTTGAATCAAATCAATTTGCACAATTTCTGTTAATAAAGAGACGATTTGAATCACATTTGTCAACAATATATTATTGTAGCAGAATGCTAGAGTTTAGGAAAAAACCAAAAAGGAACATTGTAATTATTATTAAATGAACTATCGTTCTATTTAACTGAACAGAGTGATTTAAATGTTGCTGTAATGAGCTGTTTGCAGTTTATTTTTAAAATATAATCTGTTAATTAAGGATTAGTGTGTATCTTTAAGGCATAGCCCACTGCAGGAGGCAGTGCAGAGGCGTTTTGCCCCAGTGGGGGCTCCTGGGGAAAGCATGTCATAAGATTAACATAATGGTTCAGATCCTCATCTGATGTAAATGAAGCCCAACAGTGTTTAGAGCACAGAAGTATTGTGATTTCTTCCATATCTTTTAACACAAAGCTACATATGCTTTACTTTTTTATACAGGGCCAACTTTGGCCACAAAGAAGCAAGATTAAGTCATGAGGTTATCACTTCTGTATTTACTACATGTATTTTAAAACATTTTTGAGAAGTATAAGCATATTATGCGAGGTGGTCAGATGGGCATCTCATATTCACCATACCAGGTCTTCAAAAGTTCAGGAATCCATGTTGTTTGGTAAAAAAAATAAATTACACAAGCATTTCAACAGCTCAGTTCAGGTAGCGATTGAAGGCTGAATGTCATAATACTTCAGCGAATTATGGCACAGGATACATCTATATACATCTATAGGATATACCTCCTCTGCTCGTGCTTGTAGGGAGGCAGTTAGACGGGCCAAAGCTGCCATGGAGCTGAGGATGGCAACCCGAGTAAAAGACAACAAGAAATTGTTTTTTAGATATATTGGGAGTAAAAGGAAGGCCCAGGGAGGAATAGGACCCCTGCTAAATGCGCAGAAACAATTGGTGACGGACAGGGGGGACAAGGCTGAACTCCTCAACGAGTTCTTTGCCTCAGTGTTCCTAAGCAAGGGGCATGACAAGTCTCTCACTGGGGTTGTAGAGAGGCAGCAGCAAGGCGCCAGACTACCATG